>NC_030992.1:3996535-4054071 GCF_000149955.1 Fusarium oxysporum f. sp. lycopersici 4287
TAAGTTTGGGTTTCAAGTGAGTTAATGTGAGGTGAAGCTTACAGTGAAGGCACCCAATGCGAAGACGCCAATGAGGACAGCCTTGCGCTTCAATGGGAGCTGCGACTTGAGAAAGATTGGCATTGGGATGAGAATGATCATAATATCGGATGTAATGTTAATGACGGCGTTGGTGATGAGATGGTTCGTCGCAGCAGAACATTGAGCTATAACCGTTAGTTTGATTCAATTGAGCAGTGGTGTAACATACTGTTCTTTGGAGGAACAGCCCAGTACTGGTTAAATGGGCGACACCAAACACCAAGGTACAAGATCTCCATGATGACGAAACCAGCAGTGACATAGGCGGCGACAAACTTGACAGCCAAGTTCTGACTCAAACTCATTCTGCAATTGTTAGAATCGTAATTGAGCATCGGGACGAAGCGACGTACGTGAGGCGGTTGTACATGAGCAACAGGCAGTACTTCATGAGCCAAATGGTGACAATCTGCATCTGCTCGACGACCAAGACCCATTTCGATCCGTACTCTCTCGTTCTAATCTCCTCGGCATCGAGGACAACGTGTTCGCTGGGGTCGATGAGGTTACTGCTCGTTTGCGAAATAATCGACATGCCGACCATTAACACGGTATCGGTGAACTGTAACAATACAATTAGACAATTGCGCTGGTGGATTGGTGGTGGTGATGGTGACGGTGATGGTGACGGACCATTGCTACTACCATCAAGTAATCCTCAACTTGTAGCTTCTTGACTGAACCCAGTAACATCCGTCGTGATATCCTGTACCAGGGTCAGCTTCAAACCCAATTGATCCTTCGTGAAATGTATGTGTCTTACATTCTCGCAATGACAATGATCCACGATAGACTGTACCAAGTCCATATCTCAGCCTCAAACGCCGTCATTTTGTCGGTCGCACGTAATTAATTTGTCTACAAATCGGCTTCGTCTGGGTTGTCGGTTTCGGGGGGGATCGACGACGGGTGATTTCGTAGTGGTGTTGGTGTCAATTCGACGTGGAAGGGCTGTCGAGGATGCAACGGCGCATGACTTGGTCTGAATGAGACACTGGAAATACAAAAGAAAGACGGACGCAACGCAGCAACTACACAAGCAACGCGGGGGTGGGTTAAAGGGGGGAAAACGGGAAACCAAGAGCTTGGGTTTAGTTTTTATTATTTCCTCCGAAGGTGGAGTTTTTCGAGATTTGGGAATGAAAACCGTCTCAGGGGATCGGGGGGGACAAACCAGTTCTTTAGCTTGGTCTAGAGCTGACATTAGTCCCGGTTTTACGCCACTGATTCTTCAAGCATCGTTGGACCGAACAAAAGATGCGGGTGTCGTCGGTCCTTGGGAGAGGGCACATTAGCTGGGATGAGGCTCTGATTCGCTATCATCCTTGTCTCAATTCAGTGGGAACGAAGCTGCACGATCGAAGGAATGGCAATGCAGTTTTGCCACGTTTTGCAGGCGATTGTGATTCAAATGCTTGCAGGCATAGACGCAGGGCATGGGGGACCCCTTGATGCAAGCTGAGCCAGTAGATCATGTTACGTCTAGAACACCACCCTGCCCTGGACAAGGCCTGAACAAGCCCTGGAAGGATGGAAGCGCTCTTTTTTCTTTCGGTGGCGAACTAAACTGGCACAGTGGCGCCCAGCCCTCGCGTAACGTCTTCCCATATCCATTCCTCGGGTGCTCTATCAACGGATCATGCCCGCTGACCCTGTTTTTTATCTCCCCGAATAAGCTAGACGCTGATTTACAGTGGGCTCATGGCTGCCAATAGACTTTGCTAGTTTCCTGCGCCAAGCAACCGATCGCGTGGGCACCAGGGGACTTGACTCGGTGATCACTCCATGAAAGCCCTCCCCCCCAAGCCAAGGGAAGATTGAGCCGGATCGTCAGTAACAGAATTGTCTCAGCTCCCCTCTGTCACTTTTGCGCTTATCTTGAAGTTGAGACCGAGCTATCCGAGCCAAGATTAGAAGATTGATGGTCGCGATAATTACTGCTTCTATCCATAGTCCTGTCAAAGAGGAGCACAGATCCTCCCCACTTACCGAATGAGGCATCTCGAATTACGTGACTCGTGGGAGGCTTTTTCTTAACACTCTTTTCTTTTTATTTGAAGGGTGACATGTCTCTTTTCGATTCAGCTTCTTTGCATCAAAGCGTTCGCTTCTATGCAAGCCTCTTTTCTTAGCTATCGATTCTGGGTAAATGTTACCTGCTCTTTATCTCCTAGACCTTGCGCTTTGCTTCTCGGCTGCAGTCTTGGCTTCTTCAACATGTGGGTATCGGTAAACGATAACCTACCTCTTTCAAGTTCCCCGATATTATTCCCCTGAACTATTGCATTACACTTCTCAATAACTTGTGCTTATTCCATCCGGGGTAAGATTCATGGTCTCCGCGATAGCCAAGCAACGGAACCACTTGAGCTGTGTACTGTACCCTTATATGGTGGGTTATAAGGTGATCGGTCTCCGGAGATGATTCCGGTTTTACCTTAGCGAATGTCCCCGTATAGAGTCCTCTCCACCGCGGGAGGCAGCCTTAAGAGGGAGGTGATAATTGACGAAGGGCCGAGACTGGTAACATGTAACATGTTATGCGACGATTGCTGATTGATATTACGTACAGTAGTCAATTGATCGTTGCAGGGTAGTTTTGAGTCTGGGGCATGCAAGACACCAAAAAAGCAATGCTTAATATTTCCTTCTAGAATAATGAGCGGCGCAGTAGAAACCCGGTCAAACGCAAAATATCAGCTGCAACGTATAAGCAATGTCTTTTATATCCGTGGTTGGGGTCATTTGTCAGATTTTACAGAGGCAGGGAACCTTGATGATTTGCATTTGAGTTATTTTCTGTCTCGCTAAAACATTTCGTTGATCATAATTTGTCAAAGCTCGTCAGCCCCAAATCATGACATAATATGCTGTGGCTTACACGTGGCTCAGTAATCAACCTTGATGAAGAATCACCAAATTGCGCAACATCACGTGATTTGATTCCATTTCAAAGCGGCTCTTTGCGATTCTCTCAAGATCCATGAGAAAGCGGAGGCAGAGAGAAAATAAGGATATAAACACATCGCAGCCTCAACAACGCCAAGATTACTCACATCAACTGCCGAAACTAAATCGACTTTCATCTCACCGCATCTCAAAACTCTCATCAAAAACTTTGCCGATCTCTGTAGATCAATACCAGCAAAAAAACAAAATGGTGCATCACATCACTTCAAACGATGAGCTTCAAAAGCTCCTCTCGTCAACAACATATGTCGCCGTCGACTTCTTCGCAGACTGGTGTCCCCCCTGCAAAGCCATCGCCCCCGTCTACGAGCAACTCGCCACCAAGCACAGCGTCGACAATGTCCTCGCCTTTGCAAAAGTCAACGTAGACCACGTCCAAGACGCCGCGCGCCAGTACGGCATAACAGCCATGCCAACGTTCCTGTTCTTCAAGGAAGGGAAGCAAGTCGCTGTCAACGGGCAGGTTGAGATCAAGGGCGCTGACCCGAGGACTCTGGGGGCTGCTGCTGAGAAGTTGGGGGGACTAGCGCAGAAGAGGGTTTCTGGAGCGTAGAGTGAGGAGGGTTTTGGGGATTTTACTCCTGGGGATCGGCCCGTGGAGTTTGGAATTGTTCTTTGGTCTTGCTTTAGCGTGTTGGCAGGAATGCAGTCATTGTGGAGGGGGAAAAGTTAAGCTGGTGTGATGCTTTGAGTATGGTTAGTGACGGGACAAGGGAATAAGAAACATGTCTGTTTCCGGATGATTGAGTTTACGTGAAACGGGACTACAGGTGTATAGCGTCATTTGAGGTCTTTCTGACTCGATGACTTTGAGAACAATCAATAGAGGAATGCTATGAATCAATGTATGACGATGAATTATTATTCATTGGTTACTAATGTTTCAAGTTTAACCGTGATATTGCGATCGTCATGTCAAAACTCGGGGATCAGCATCGGTGACACGCAATGACAATTGACAGCGGTTAGTGACCCAATCGTATCCACAAAGTCCGGCCAAGAGTCCTTTAGCCTTCTAAAATGTTAAGATCAGCAGGATACTTACAGGGTCTTCCAAGGGTACGATTTCACCGATAGAATTGTGTGATTTGGTTGAAACTTTTGTTAACGTTCAGGGTAAGGGCCTCGTGAGACTCGTCCCAATATCGCTCAACTTCATGAGGGGATTATCGTTGAATCACAATTTGAGAACTTTTTAAAGGTAAATAATTGACATACAAATTAGGCACTAGTAAAAGAAATGTTCACTTTGAATGGCCATTTATCTATACTAAGGCATTCCGAGGTGATGCTTTTGACGTCGCCTGGATACGTCGGTATGAAGTCGAGGAATATCTGTTAAGAGAAACAGTCTATCTGAGTGAACAATGACCTGAAGAGCGTTTGGCCATGTAAGACGCCTTGCCAACGAGCAATCAATGAGAAGGACAGTGGAGGGCATTGTTCTCTTGGCATACCATTATAAGAAGGGAACGCGCTGCATCAAAGAACTGCCGCGACGCCTTTGGTGAACAGGATCTATGTGAACGGGGTCTCGATTCTTATACCTCCGCCACTGCAGATGTAGGTCGCGGGTTCAAGTAGGCTGGCAAAGGATTTTGATGGTACGGCTGTGGGTCGTCCCAGATCAAGTGAACGCAATGTCTGCTGTATTATTTGACATCGGAGTTACAGACGTGGGAGGTCGTAGGAGAACTTTTGTCTTGTGTTAAATCTTTACAAGTCTGAGCTCCTTATTCCATCGTCTGCATAAGCTTCGTTTGCACCGTCGACACTTGTCACCTGAAGAAAGGAGATTTAGAGAGGTATAGTAACTGATAGGCTTGCGACAGACTCAAGCAAGTTAGTGTTGAGCGTTCGGGATAGGAAGGAATTGTTGCCACTCCACATTGCTGTTCGCATGTAACTAGCCATGGAAGCAATTGAACTCGACATGTGGCGTGATGGAGTCTACTTTTGACACCGGAATCGTTCCTGCTGCAGTAGTGACCGTTGAAAAATCCTTTCCAACGTTGGCGAGATTCGTTGAAAGTTTGCGTCATCTTGGGAGGGTGCAGACATAGCTTTCGGCTCCATTGGCTCACAATTGACAGATCCTTAAGTCTTTCGTGGAGTGAAATGGCGAGGGTAGCAAGTGTACGTCTTTGCTGCGTCAAAGCCGCTAGCAACGATCGCTCCTGTTGCGTTCTGGTGAATGTCGAACCCTTCGATGAGCTGTAACAGCATGAACCTGAAGCTCTCAGATGTTGAGGTTTTGCAACATTTAGATCATCCTCTTGTGTATCGAAACTAAGCTCGGAGTCTCCTTCAGCACTCGGGCCAACTTCACTTTCGGTGTTAACGGCAGGCCCAAAACGGAGTCCGCCGGAGTTGACCCCGATGAGCTGCTACTGTCATTGTCGGGGGTCTTGAGCCTTTTCTCGGCCTCTTCACCCAAGGAAGGTTGAGTGGTCTTGCACATGACGGCCGGGATCGATTGAGTCTTGCATACTAAGAGTTGTAGGTATCAATGGTGGTGGTATCTTGCCGTTCTGGAATTTAGTGCGTATGGGAGTAAGTAGAGATGAACCAGAGGTTGATATGTTGTCATCTCTATGAAAACAGAGCCAGTCATTGTATCACTTGTTGAAGGGATAGCTGGAAGATATCCCTTGAGTCAGGAGAAGGAGGGAAGGGTTCGGGTAGTGAAGGATAAGGAGTTAGACATATGCGAGGATGGGCATATCTTAAGCATGACTGCAATGATATTAAGGGCGAGAGGAGCTCCAAGACTTATGTAAGTAGGGATTGAGAATAAGGGAATCCAAGTATGTGAAGTTGCCGGGATGTTATGCCTTTCGAACTGGTCGTGGCCGCGAGGAGTAGAGTGAATAGATAGTTAGGCACTTGAGATGGAGATGAAAGGGTGCAGAATATGTTACCTACCACTGCAGATGAGTTGCCTTATTTCGAGCTAACTGTCCAAATGTGCCATCTAGCAACGCATTCATTGCAAACACCGCGAATTTATACGTTAAAACCAGCCAGTCAGCCAGTTAGCCATGGGAACAGCCCAGCGACCTAGTTCCCCATTGGAAGCCTTGATAAACGCGTTGACACTGCCGAAATTCCTTAAGAACCTTTGAACAAGGCTCCTTTTGTATTGATTTGGCCCAGTTTTCATCTCAAGGTGTTCGTTTATCTTGACCACTGAAACGGAAGCCTCGGTCTTGTTCACTGCCGACCTTGATCACTTTGGACCTGAGCCTACGCCTTGACTCGTTTGAACTGGCACTGGCAGTAATATTATGGCCTCTATCTTCTGCTCTCATCGTACCAGTGGCATTGACGGTAAATACTCACTCTCCGCAACATCTGTTTACCTCAGTGACTGCACCTATTTCTACCTTCGTCTCGCATCCCTCTTCCCAACATCTCCTCCCACCTTCACTTCTTCCTCTCTGCACTCAACATTAACAAGGCCCTTCAAGGCGGAACTTGAGATATCGCTACTTTGAAACTTCCTTTCCATACTGAAGAGGAACTCAGACAACGCTGTCCATCACACAACTCAACTCCGCGGTACCAAAGGTACCAGCACGTCAACGTAAGTGCTCATCTTCCGCCCTGCTTCATCAACATCTATACTGACCGTGAAGCAATAGATGATGTCATCTTTCCCCTTTGGCGATCTCCCTACGGAGTTGAAGAAGAATGTGATCCTTAACGCCCTTCCTTCTGTCACCGCACCTCATCGATACTACCTATCAAACATTGCTCGTATCCATGAATACGTTGAAGAACAGACCCTCAAGGAAATACAGGACTCCGACCCAGTTATCGCTTCGTTGTCGAATCAGATCCGATGCCTCAAGGCCATCAACCCCCAAGATGGGACTGCTATCATGTCTAGCGTCGGTGGTGTCGAGTTTCGCCTTGACCCGAAGCACGACACCTTCAAGGCCATGGAAATGCGCCTTCCTGCCGTTCATCCGTCTGCGTCCTGGAACCCTCAAGGGGTCAAGGGCTATCATAAATACGCCCTGCCTTTCCAGAACGTGCTTAACGTTGCTTATCGAACCTACCTTGCACGAGGTCAAGCACGTAAGTAGACACCATAACCTCCGATGAAGAGTACCTTATGCTAACAGACTTACAGCACCCCCCGACGACGGATTGACTATTGCAGGTCCATCAACTGCCCCCGCGGTAAAAGTCCCCCCCACCTATTACAATATACCCTTTGAGAAAGATCTTCCGATCTTTACCCGCCTCCCAAAGGCCAAAAATCTGTCTCTGATCGTCGAGTATGCCGGTCGTGAATGGCATATTAACGGCTTCCAGATGAATGGGCCTGACGTTGTCGGTCGACGATACGTTCTGAACCGCTGGGGTCTTATTCGCTCTGGGGACCATTCTTATGTAGCCGAAGAATACTTTCGCTCCCGCCGCATTCCTGCCGACACCGGCATCGCATGGAACTTGCCCGGCAGAGACCGGCTCAGCGATCCCGAGGACCTCGAGGGCGTCCCAGTCCCGATCTCTCGCTACGGCATACCCAACATTGGCTTCAACGCCTATAGTCGAGGCAACATCTCCCTTGGCGGAAACTGGGCGGGATTTCGGTTCTGGGTCGACAACAACAAGGTTGAGTTCAGCCCACTGTGCTGGCAAGAGGTCGAGCCGCTGATTGGCGAGTACTATGGCCTCGACGAGCGTGGCTACAACACCTTCACCCCCGGACTCGTCGCCAGAGTTTGGGTTATCCGCTCGGAACAGGATCTTGAACCAACTGAGAAACCTCACCACCACTGGATTAAGGTTAGAGAGCCTGAGTTTGGCGATCCGGAGTGGGTTGAGCAGATCGCAGCGACATGGAAGATGACCCGCCAAATGCTCTCTCATGTTCGTGGCAGTGCCATTGAGGAGGATGAGGAGAGAAACGTCGCCGCGGATAACTACTGTTTCCAAATGGAGCCGTGATGATGTTGATGGAGTACCAGGAATGCAAGCTGCGGGAAACTAGTCCAGGTTCAGTGTTGCACAGAGAAAGTAGACTTGGGAACAGGCATGGATGAGTAGATCTTGAGGTGGACTCTTCCAGGACATCAAGCGTGAGAAAATGTAGCTTTGATAGAGAAGATAGTGAAGACCCAACAGCCTTGTAACTCAGCCGTATATTGCCAACCAAGCATACTTGAAATCAGCTCGTGTTGGGCCGTAGTAAGAAGCATACCCTGCTTAATAACGGGGATTATTATTCTTCCTCGTATTCCGGCGATTACTAGATACGGCTACCTTTAGCAGTAGTCCGACTCAACTGATTTTCTTTACATCTCTATCTATTTCATACCTACAAACAGTTGGTCGAGTAGCTCCGATGGTCGTCTGCGTTGCTCGATTGCACGATTCTAGGTTCTTGACGAGTTCTCGTTGAAGACCAAGAAAGCTTCTCCAATTCCGGACAAGAAGTCTTGGCTTTGCTGGCTCAACGAGTAATATCCTTGATATCAGCACAGCCTTGAATCCTTCATGCAGGATAGTGGCACGGCATCCCTGCAGCACTGTCTGCCTGATTTTCCAATATGAACGTACATAACAGCCAGTCAGCCCATTGTTTCAATTTCTTGCAAGCTCACCTGGATCATGCAAAGTAAGTAGGACTTGCACGACTTCTGTCGAATTCAGCGAAAATGACCGAAACCTTCATCACAACCTTTCCAACTACTCCAAGTCCGACATGGACTTTACCGCGCTTTACACCGCCGCCAGAATGTCTTGACACGAACAGCATATGGAATATGGAGACGGATTGTTATTCTGGCACGGCGCAAGGGCTTTACAGAACGACACGGACGTGTAACTACCTCTGGTTGGGGTATACTGATTATCCTCATACTACCGGAGGACCTGGTCTCGGATTGAATGGCTTCTGTGGTCCAGGCTGGAGACATCCAGCAACGGAGTGTCCTGTTGGATATACGCCTGCTCATACTGTTGACTACACGCCTGATGCAACCACTTCGCGGGAGATATTGTGTTGTCTAACGTTGGTAGACCTTCGTAGTCGTTTCTGGGAGGGAGACTGATTGATTGATAGAGGATATGACTTCGAATGGAGTAGGCCGACCCTGACAGATCAAAGCGGCAGTTCAGCAACACCTTACGATAAATTCTGTATCGCTTCCAATCTCAAACCATCAGGCACTTCACCTTTGACTCTAACAGCCTTCGATCTCTCTTCCGCAAGCTCTCTACAAACAGACATCCGAGTCTCAACGACGATAAAATTCGATCCAGAGAAAGACCTTCTCCTAGCATCAGCCGTCACCATATCATATCAGATCAACTCAGGTGGAACCACGTGCGTTCCTGACTGTGATGATCCGTATACAGGTGGTCCTTGGCCACGGCCTGCACAAACAGTTACTCCAGCTCCCGAGTCATCAAGAAGCGATTCCGGTTTAGTAGGATTAGAGAAACTTGTCTGGGTAGGAATTTCGTTTGGGATTGTGGTCGGGTTGGGGATTATAGCTTGTATTGGATGTCGTATACATCGTAGTAGGAAGAGGAAGAGAATGGGTGCCACGTCGGAAGCTCAAGGGCATGAAGGAGAAGTACAGGATCAAGATGCGATAGCCATGGAAGTACCGAAAGGGAAGAAGGTAGATTAATATCTTAATTTTAATAGTAATTGAGTAATTTGGTGACGGCAGGTTTGCAAGTAATAATGCCAAAGTTATATACGGAGAGAATGAAATGTCAGAGAAGAAAGGATACTAAGAAACTTGTTCTGGATGCTCAAAGACTGATCTAGGTACTGCCTCCAATGAAACACCTCAACGAAGAACCTTGCCGATCCTACAAAGTCCAAGCGATACCATGCCCATCGCACCCCAGTCCATAGCACCCCAGTCCATAGCAAAACCACAAGTCTCATCAACTCTACTATCTCAAGCACGGAATCCCGAGAAGCCATTCAGAGCATTGGAACCCGTTGATGACGATTAGATTTGATGTCCTTCAGTATAATGTGGTGGCGCAGCCTCGTTGAAGATCGGGGCTGTGCTGACAATTTGATGGTGGACACGGTCAATTTTGACCGAAGGAGCAGGGTTGCAGTCAACTGTCATAGCTTCTGATTGGATGACTGGACTCACACGCTTTTTGCTATCACATTCGCTAAACCAGCTTGAGAGAGAATCTGTAAAGTTTGGCTTACTTTTGCATACCCTTTGCAGTGGCTATGCTACATGCGCCGTGAAGGAATGGTTGGTGACTAAGTAATGAAGATGTTCAGATCGCTGGCTGTTGAGATAATCGAGTTTTGAATCAGAAACATAATACGTTGCCATCCCGTCTCTTCGAAGACTGGTTTCACCTCTCAGAACAGAGAGTCCATTGCAAAATCTCATGACCCTTCTCAGATCTAATATTCTATTGCAAGCTCATCAACATGGAAAACTACCCCCGTGAGACATACGGTCGTTCTTCGATCAATCCACGCAATTCATGCTCGCGAAATTCCTATGAAGAAAGTGACCGAGAGTCACTTTCCGAGCCTTTCAGCCCTACAGGCCTGCTCGGGGAACGATATGATCTGCTTAAACAGCAAATGGAGGCCAGATCACGAATAACCAATCCCAACGACAGTCCATTCACAAGAGGGCTTTTGGGATCTCTCGCTGAATTCGAGACTAGGGGCTACCGCCCTTCATACGACAGCACTAGAGCAGCAGGCGGATTGTCTAGATCAGCGTCAACGGCAAGCTCTTCGAATCGATACAGACCAAGACGAACACCGAGTGTCTCTTCCGTCCGAACAGACTCGATCTATTGCGCTCAGTCTGGTGTTACGCCGCCTCCTCTATTAGATATATCGTCGACGCTTCCCCAAAGGCAAGCGTCATGGCGAGACAGGAACTCGCAAGGTATCAGATCACCAACTGTTCAGCCACTGCTGAATTTACCTGAGACATCGAGCACCCAGTGGAACAGCTCTTATTCACCAGCGCTGGGTCGAAGCCATTCAGTTGCTGTTCGGTCTTCAAGTGGCTCTTGGGGCCCTTCGGGCAGCAGATCCGGCTCACATGTAACACCAGATCCCTCAGCTCTTAGTCGCCGAGTCTCTACAACTACTGCTCCAGCTCGACCTGAAACGTGGTATCAGGGTGATCGGGCTGAGCCGAAGCGTCGAGGGACGTTACGGAGCTGCTGAGTCCTATGCCAGCATTCTGTTGTTAGAGGGACAACAACAGTTTCACAATAACGTTAATTTGGAATGCGACTTATGAAAAGAAATTGTATTAATATGAATAAGTCTAATTGATCTTCATGCGCCATAGCAAATGCCATTTTCTCTTCCATTTGCGTCTGAACTTACCTTACCCCTTGTCCACCGCAAAGTAAAGGAATTCGGGAGCCACAAAACCACACAAAGGAGAGTATAAGGAAAAGGCCAGAAGAGACAAAACGGACTTGCCCACTAAGGATATCTGAATAGGGTAAAAGGACATGATTCGGTCAAGGGGAGGAAACCGATGATACTGCTGATGGAGTCGTCTCGACAATAGGAAATGCGCTTGCGTTTGCGGGAACCATCTTCAGATGCTTCGCTTTCACTTACTCCGAGATCCAGAAAAAATCATAAGTAAACGATTACTTCATACCATCATGATTTGCACACCATGAGGTCTCGAAACCTTTAGTCCTCGTGATGGTAATGGTGCGTAAACCACTTCTTCAGGCGGTGAGCCACCCTTCCAAAAAGCCTATGCGACTTATTTCCCGGTTCTTCTTCGTCAGAGGACGTGTCTTCTTCAGATGATTCATAGTCAAAGTTTGTTGCGTCTTGCTTTAGCCATTCGATAAGGCGCTCGTTGACCTCGTCGAGGAAATCGGAAGACATTGCCTGTGGGTTATTTCTCGAAGGCGTTGGGCATTCTTCAGAAGGGCGAGGCATTGTCGCTCGTCTGACTTTGTCAAACTTTAATCAATGCCTGTTGGCTTGGGCGTCGAGTTGAGTTGAGTTGAGTCGAGCTGGGTTGGGTTAGGTCGGATCGAGGTGGTTCATAATCGAAACGTGGGAATAAAGAGACAAGTTACCGTCTTTATCTCCACCAGACATGAATGTTAGTTATAGCAATTCTAGTCAGCTGTTTAGTTGTAAGCTGCAAAACACTGGAATTTGTGTGAAGTTTTGTTCTTTGTCTAAATCAGCTTGTTCAAGACTTTGATAGCTTTTGTTCAGTGAAGCTGAGAGTTCAAGGGGTGTGTTCCATTGAGGTCGCAGGATTTCAGCCTCAAACCTCAGATACAGGCCTAAGATGAATTTGCCAGTGAAAGTGGCCACTCGGATACAGACGTACGGATGTATATGGTGCCCCCGTTACTGTTAGCAGTTTCCAGCTTCATCGGCGTATTGACCAACTAGATAAGGTTGAAATCGACATTAGCTCTCGGCCGTTGACGGCGCGCTGCAAAATGTCGCATTTTCAAACGACGGAGACACTTGAAAGTGAGAGAAACTGTAGTTATTTGTCAAGAGTATTTATTGTTGAGAACTGATCGGATGTTCCTTGTCTTCGTCGAATTCGTTGCTATCGTTTCCGAAATAAGAAATGATAACGCCGAATTCGGATTGAAAGAGAACTTGCTAGGGACCGTTAGCGAGTCAGATCCGCTAAACGAAACTGGATATGGTCCTTGATGGATCCCGTTACACAACGGTGACCGTGCAGGTCTTCGTTTCACCACTATAGGGGCACCGCTGCCTCGGAACCGAAGGCAACTACACTGCATGAGAACATTATCAATGGAGGACTGCTTCTGTATAGTGAATCTTGGTACCGTCGGTGTCGGAAGTGAAATAGATACCCTTTTAATCAAACCTCGCCGTCAATATCGCTAGAGCAAATTCAGGGTATGCAAGACTGACCTTAATTTCAACGGTGGAGGTCGGAACACTCGGATCTCCCCTGTTACCTTTCTCTCACAGCTATTAAGGCGAAAGTCTTTTGACCAAAGCCATTTATATATTTCTTCAAAGTTGGCTTTGATGTCAATTATCTAGATGGTCTCGGCGACCGAGAATTTGCTGGCTTCGGCAGCAGTGCGGTTATTAGTCGACTGGCAGTGTATGACAGTGCGTCGAGGTTATCACTCTTCAAGTTGAAAGTGAAACCAACATTCTTTTCACGGTCAGCAGAGTAACTCTAGTTAATGCAATAACGGGAATACATCATCTGATGTTTTGTTTTGGCTGGAGCCTGGCTGAGGGCTGACGTGCCTTAACTCGCAGAGTCACTCCGATCTGGACTCTGGTCTCATGCACGCATCTTTGCCAAAGCCCCATATGAAGGTAAGTGAAAGGATACTTATAATAGCTTTTCCCAATAACAGGATGTAGTCCACGACCGAGACTTCCGGATTCGGCATCAGCGTTGAAGAAATTCGATGCAAGCTAGACAAGGAGATGTGTGAGGCCTCGAGATCATGACTCTGTGGATGAGCCACCTTATAGGGGACCTCTGACCTCGACCGACTCCAGATTCCTGCTTCTCAGCTAAAGGTAGGCCCTATAGCGATGCCTTCACCTTCACCTTGCCCGCCGACCTGCCGATACCGAAGCTCTTCACCTTGATCAGTCTGAATCACATCACGTGACCCCGCTCTGCCTATAAAAGAGACCTCTTCAACCGCAACATCTTTTCTTCTTCACTTCCTTTTCATCTACAATTGGTTGGCTGGGTCAACCTAACAAGATTCATCACATTTTATTCATTTAACCTATCAACCTTTCATCTCAGTCGCATTCAGCCAACGCAACATAATTCCCCCCTTTCTTCAACTTCCTTTATCACTTGACGTATCACTTGGAGGACAATCGCATTTATTTTCAGCACGGTGCACGACCGACCGGAAATATATCCTCGCTATCAATTTGACATACCCGCTCTTACCTTGAGAGAGGCTTGTCGGTGTAGGTCCTGATTCCTACCTTTGGGAGCTGTCCATCGTCTTCTGCACAGTTCGCAACCTAGCATCCTTCGTCAGCCCTATTTCCCTCATTTTTATATTGCCTTACATTCGATTCGGTAAGGGAAACTCAAATTCTTCTATCATCCCGCTTTATTTAGTAGGAGTGACTCTGAATACACGCTATTGAAGCCGGCTTCCTCAAGTGCAGTCATTGAACCCGGCTCTTCCGTTATTATCACAAGTTTTCGACCTTCAATCTTACAATTTCGGCCAAATATCTTGTGCTTCAACCCGTCGGCCAGCTTCCCAGTGCGACAAAACCAATACCAAGTCACTGTTTCGCAGCGCGATAAACTCAATCGCCCCTTCAGCCATTCCCATTCCGTCGACACAGTTCACGGGAATCCCATTTCGATCCACTGAATCCCCCCTGTTATCAATTTCGGACCCTTTATATCTCAACTTACAGTCATAGCAATCGCACTCTTTCCTATTCTCAACACTCATTTCGCTGAAGTGTTCAAGAAACCTAATGGTCCTCCATCATGGACTCTGGTTTCAGAGTGCACCAGCCTGAGGCTATTTCGAACCCGGATCCCACGCTTCAGAATGCAATGTCAATCTTTGGTGCATCTCCAAACACAACTGGCCAGAAACGTAGCACATCCCCGACCAACGATGAGCCTTCAAAGCGTGCAAAGACAGATGGGGATCCTGCCGGTCCTAGCGGTGATAACCAGCAGCTGGACAACGAGATTGAGGCATCTGAAGTCGATAGCGCCGACCAGGCTGAAGAAGTCCCGGAAGTCATTGAATCCCCTGATAACGACACAGAGGATGCTCCCAGAATCCGTCTTCCGTATGGGTTCCCGCCTATTTCCCCGGACAAATTGCAGGAACTCAGGGAGTGGCTCGCAAGCCATGCCAATCTCAAAGGCGATAATCAGGTTGCCACTGGGATCCATACCCAGCTTTTGAAGTCGATGGAACCTAGGCAGCAAGACTTGGAAGAGATTTGTCGCATGATGGGTGTTGAAACCAATGGTATCAATTGGAGAGACGGTATTCACATTCCAGGAGTCATGGAGGGTGGCCTAAAAGCAAGACCCCATCAAATTGCTGGTAAGTTTCATGCATTGTCGAATCATTAAACTCAGGAGTCATGGCTAATATTGGATGCTACAGGTGCCAACTGGATCTCGAACACTCTGGAATCGCCCCTTCGTGCTGCACTCCTGGCGGATGAGTGCGGAACTGGGAAGACAGTTCAGATTGGTCTGGCGCTTGCCATTCACTATTACCGTTTGAAAGCTGAGGTCGAGGTGGGAACTTTTAGACCTCGGGATGGTAACAGAAGGTTCAAGCCAAGTATCATCCTCTGTCCCCCCGACCTCGCTTACCAAACGTTCAGAGAGTGGTCTCACTGGTTTCCGAGCTTCTTCAAAATCCGCATCTGCCATAGTACAAAGTTTCTCACTGGTGACTTCTTCACCAAACTGCACATCATGGATCACAAGTGTGGTCTTCAAGCTTGGGTCGATCAGAATGCCGCATCTCACGAAGACATCGAGGTATGTGGCAGTTCCTAGACTTTGACGTCTGTTTACTAACATGTATTCACCAGACCCTTCGAAGCATCGCAATCGTCCCGTACTATACCGCCATGCGACGAATGATATCTCGCAGGAACAAAGAAGATGATAACAATGGTGAAGATGGTGAGGTCAATGGCAATGGGTCTAGCAATGGAATAGGCAGTCAAGCGCAAGTCCAACCCGGGCGAAAGGGACGAAAGACCACCGCAAAAGAGAAGATTGAGTTCAAGGTCACCGGACAGAGCTACAACTGGGTTATTTGCGACGACGTCTATCCCATTCGGGGACCTCGTCCGCTAACTCACAAGCTGATACATCAGCTTGAGCACGAAGCTACGCTTGTCACTTCAGCGACGCCACTCCTCAATCAGCAGGACGACATGTAGGGATATGTCACCCTGCTGTGGAAGCGACAGTGGCCGTTTGTCTTTGGCGATACCGACGGTGGTATCAATGCTCGGGTGTATTTCCACGAGAGAGCTTGGCAGGCTATCCAAGATGGGGAAGAGTTTCAGGGCCTAAACATCGATCACATTGTTCAACCGGATCATACAATCGATCCGGTGTCCGCCCGTGATCTTCTGATCAAGGATGAGTACATCAGCTATATACGCGAAAAGAAGGGGCCTTTATTTTTGATGAACCCCGACCTTTTCCAGAAGTTCCGCGAAGAAATTGAGTTCGAGCGGCCTGAGATTGCACGAGAGGCCATTCGACCTCTTCTGGAGATTTTCTGTCTTCGTCGCGGAATGTTGACACCGGCTATTATGCCCGACGGTACTTCCGTTGTGCCAGGCGAGGGCATCCCTCAAATGCGCATCAGAACAGTGATCCTCCAGCCCTACAACGACCAGGACCAGGAAGACTTGTATCAAATTGCAAAGCACCACTATCCGGATCTTTTCGCAGCCTCAAATGAAGATGATGAACACATTGGACACGGCACTGTCGACAAGGCCAAACTCATGTGGGTAAACCCAGCTGTCCTGCGGACATTAGCTTTGTCGACCACTAACGTGGAGTTTTGGCCCCTGACCCAAAAGAGAGGTGAGGACGGCAAAACAACTTTTCTCAATTCGAAGCCTATTCAGAACTTGATGAACAAGCCTCCGCATATAGACCGACTGCAGTCTTTCAGCCGTCCAGGAGCAGCGGCTACCACCGCCGCTGCGGACTCGGAAAACGTCGAAGAGAGCCTTTGGAGAGATGGAGTGGGCGGCTTGCGATGGTACTTTGGGCAATTGAAGATTGCCTATGGCGACGATAATTTGGAGTTCCCTGAGACCCGTGAGGACATCCCAAAAACGTTCTGTTCACGAAGTCCCAAGCTTTGCTGGACGATTAACCGGGTTTTGGAGCTCAAGGCACAGGGAAAACGAGTTCTGATCTTTGTCAACCATCCCTTGACTTCCACGTAAGTTTCGCCGTATCATACGTTATCGAGCTATACTGACTTAACCTTTGGACAGGATCTTGACAGCTTTGCTCACAAGCCTTTGTGTCGAGACATTGAATATTCGCAGCCGCCACACCGCCGATCAGCGTGCCCGAATGGTTCGTGAGTTCAACAATCCTCAAAACCGCGGCGAAGCACTGGTCATCTCATTCCAGCTGGGCGGTTTTGGCCTGAACCTTCAGGGAGCCTGCCATCATGGCATCATCCTTGAATATCCGGAGAATCTCCCTACCATGCTGCATGCCTTTGGTCGTCTTTGGCGAATGGGACAGGAACATGAGGTTCACTGGGACGTTCTCTACCTCGAGAACTCGTTCGACGGCTGGGTTGATTCACGCATGGCGTCCAAGTACGCTGATATCCTCGCGGCAGAGGGAGACATTCCCGACATGATTCAGGGAGAGTACCGTGTCATCTGCGGTTTCGAGCTGATCAAGCGGTATCTCGGACAATCTAGCAATCGCTACCCCAGAACTCGCATCACCTGGTCCGAGCAGGACCATCACCTGGTCCGAGCAGGACCATCCCCTGGTAGCTCGAGAAGGCCATTTCTACTCAGCGGTGGCGCAGTATCTCATGCAGAATCCCCAACATATGACGAAGTTTCTAAACAGACGCCTGTATGCCATTGCTCGCCGCTGGACTCCGGAGCTCGGAGAGTTGACTCTTGACATGATCGAAGCGAGATCTCCGGTTTTGGTAGATGGGGTTGTCTTGGACTCGCGTAACCCTCTCACGCCTGGGTATGTTGCAGTCATGGAAACTGATGATCATTATCATGATCTCGAACAGATTGACGAAATCGAGTCGAATTTGGCGACTGATCGAAAACGGTTGGACATGGAACGGGAGCGACGAGTTTGAAAGGGAGATTGGGGGCATGAATGGTTAGTTTTGGTACGGAGTTGCATGGAATGATGGAACTTTTTCGTTTCCATCACAAATATGGACGCCTCAATTGGGGATTGGGTTGCCCACAATAGGACTCTGTCAAAACAAGGCTGGGAGGGCTAGGTGCTATATGGTGAATCTGGGATTTGGGGTTTTCTGGGCTGATGGTTGCAGCATAAAAGTTCATATTGTGCGATATTAGCTTTGCTACGCTGATTTACTATTCAAATACTACAATTTTGGTCATATTCGTTTCCACATGTGTCTTCAGAGAGGAACAGTGATAGACTCCGAGATCATTGTCGGGAAACCGCATGCTTCAAGACAGAGGTTCTTACACACAGCTGTACAGCTGCTTTGCAGGGCGATAAAACAACCATCTCGACTTTTGCTAAACTTAAGATCCTGCTCATTGGGCGAGGTCAAGCGATAAGCGTTTGTAGTCACAGTCGCAGCATCTGTCATACTATCAAATCATTACGAACAATGCTCTTTTGAACCTGATCACCCTACAGCTACCAACGGGAGCTAATCATAGTAGCCGATCTCATAATTCTGTAGTGGATTTAGCGCATGGGTCTAGCTGTTCTCCGCTATCATCTCCTAACCCATGTCGTTCACCCCAGATTCAATTCCACCTCTTACAACATCCCAGCCAGAATCGGTCAACCACCATGAAACGAGTAAAGTGCTGCACTGCTTGTCGCCGCCGACACAGAAAGTGCGTCACCCAGCCTGGAGCATCGCAATGCGGCACTTGTCTAGAGTCAGGGCAGGAATGTCGGTTTGAGAATGACATTCGGTTCAAACACACTCACGCAGAGGGCCAGAAGGAATCAGGGCGCAAGTGGGCCAAGGTTCCTCAAAAGAGTAAGTTACCAGTCACGCTCTCCTGTTTAGGCTTTTAATGAATTGTTGTAGTTTCTTTCACGACACCCCGTGGAATTGATGGCAAGGTGCCTGAGGAATCGGACGTGAGACCGGAAGCAAATGAGTCGGCAACGCAGCCGATATCAGAAGGAATGATGGAGATATCGATAGACGACCTTAAGCACACTCAATCAGAAGCTGGGCCTTTGGATCCGGCGTCAAACTATTGGGAATCGCCACTAAACTTCATCACCGACTCTCCCGTGGACCGAAACATGATTCCAGTATACCAATCGGATCACCCGGACAGTTCATCACTCCCACGAGCATCTATCCCATACATTCTCGACTCCGAAACGTCTCCTCACCATATACCCACCCAAGGACTAGCCACTCAAGGTCACAATCAAGATCCCTTTGAGTTGACGGAACGAGAAGCCTTTCTTTTCATGACCTACATCCACAAACTCGCACCACTTGTAAGAAATCCCGCCGTATGTACTTCCGAAATCTAACTCTTGAAGTCCGACGCTTGTGATGATGCCCGCCATTTCGCACTCGAAGTCCCCCGTCTAGCACTCCATCAACCGATGATAATGAACGGCCTCCTCGCACTCGCAAGCCGCTACGACTCTCGCTGCACCAACAGCTCCGACGACATCGAGAGCACATTCTATCACAATAAATGTATAAAGCTCCTCATCGAAGCTTTCGCTCAACCACCTGAAACGTGGGACTCGACGCTTCTCACAGCTGTGGTGATCGCGCGCTTGTACGAAGAGAACGATAACGAGACTGACTCTTACTATCACCATCTCAGTGGAACGCAGAATCTGTTGAATCATGAGGCCATTGCTCGGTTTGTCATGCAAGGTGGCTTGGCAGAGGCAGCGAGCTGGGTTCATCTTCGACAAGCTATCTACGTCTACGTTGTTCGCAGGGAACCTCTTGAGATATGTCTTGAGAACTTTGAGAGGTCAACGGTGTTTCGGAGATCTGACGACTCCGCGTATGCGAACAGGGCAGTTTATAACTTTGCCAAACTCATGAGGCTATTTCTTCCAATGGAAAGTCCAGACGGCGATCTTGGAAAGTGGGAAGCTGTTGAAAGGGAGATGCAGGAATGGTATGAGGCCAGACCAGTTTCATTCAAGCCCATATTTCACAAAGCGGCGGATATCTCAAGTGACAGGCCGTTTTCAGTCATTTGCTTCGCTGCGTCGGTGCCTGGTAAGTAGTTGTTTGCTTTGACCTTTACAGTTTGCTAACATGCTCGAGTGGTGGCGATGCAGCATTACTACGCATCCAAGGCTGTTTTGTGTTTACGCGACAGCAAACAGACTACAAACAATCACAGGAGACAAGAGTTTGAGGTGCGTCAAGGCGGCGATCTTGTTGAAAAATGCTAACGGATTGTTAGAACAACATATCTTCGTATCTCTGCATGCTGATGGGTCTTGCTTTGTCCAATTCTCATGTTGCAAACGCATTCTATCTGCCTGCACATATGCTTTCGCTCTGTAGGTTTGCCCTTCAGTCCAAATTTTGAGAATGATTTCTGATGTGAGTTTGTTTGTAGGCGGATACTGCATAAGAGATCCCTGTGTGCGGACCCATACCATACAGTATCTGGAGAAGGTTGATGAGGTGATCAAATGGAAGACAAAGGCACTCATTGGAACTTTGAAGAGGGAGTGGAATGGTCAAGACTAGTGGGTGTTTACTGTCTCATTTGCAGGTGCATTATCTCACAGGATCAGACAAGTCACGCACCAAGTCGGGAGAGAGGATGGTCGTCAACCACATCAGCTCATATTCTTTCCACTGGCCATCCCTCCCCGGTTCACTGCAAAGTATCGCGACTTCCCATGCCTACGCTACGACCTGGTTACATTCCACCCTTCAGCCCTTCATAAGGAACTCACAACTGTTGCTTGTATCCGTCCTTTACATATTTATACAAGACAACGCCATCCTCAATCGTCGGAAGCTTGAGGTTAACGTGATCCATCGTCAGGGTCTGCCCAGGCTTCCAGCTCCTGGCGATCCGAGCCATGGTGCTTTTCTTGAATTTGCTAGCAGCTCCAGGGTTTCCCTTGAGAAGCTTGGCGATGGCGGAGTAGAAAAGACCTGTGGCGGTAAGATGGCGTGCGAACTTGGAGTGATGAAATAAACTTACCTTCCCGCTTGATCTCTTCGGTCTCCATGTAGATCCAGTGGACACGATTTCTCGGATACCGACTCGCAGCGTGACCCATTGACAGGGCGACCTCGTGGAAAGCGAGGATCCCTCTCAAGTCACCCGTGACTTCGGGATACATAGCTGGATTCAGAAATAGTCCCAACACCGCCTTACGAGAAACAGCAAGATCGTGCACCATGTCGAGTGTTTCTTGAACGAAGTAGTTATTCCACTCGACCTGTTGCGTCTGGCCAATGCTGGTCAGAGCACGAGTAGCCCGGAGGACGTCCTCAAGGTCGTCGGCCATCTAGAGAACGATACCGCGATGACAGGCGCCGTAGAACCTGGGACCTGGGATTTTGAGCGTTACAAATGTCGTGATGACAGCATCGGTGGATGGTCAGCGTCGTTGAAATTGCAGACGATGAACCCACATTCAGCCCTTTTCCAGATGGTGGCGACTTCATGAGAGTTCAGTCCATGGGCGCGCATCATTTCGTTCAACGTACTACCGACCCATCAGTGTCTTTCTTCGAGAGGCGTTAACTTGCCCGACTTACGTTGCGGTCGAGTCCTCCTTGACGAAGATCAGCACTCGCTTTCCTTGGGCTTTCAGCTTAGAGACCACATTCACGGCCCGTTCCATCTTCTGAGCGAGAACAGATCCAGCCCGTTCGATGAGAGGCTGCAGGCTCTCTAACAGATTCGGATCATGGGGGCGTGGCTCCATGGCGGCGTGCGTTTGACGAAAAGGGTATAATGCTTTGCGGAAGTTTAGCGGTGATGTCAAGAAGAGAAGGCGTGCGCTCCAAGTTGATGTAGAGCGAGAGGCGGAGATGAAGACTGAATTTATGGCCAAAAACATGCCACACAGGCGAAATGACAGCGGTGACGTAAATTGCGAAAAAAGAGCAACCGGATAATAAATAGCTGGGCGATAATGCTCGCAGTGTTAGGCACAAGCGCTAGCACAATCGACACAATCAGACAACCAGCGCGCAGTGATTGACAGTGGCCATATGTAGCTGATCTCAAAGCAATTCAACCACTTCGAAGATTGTGAACTTGTTCAACCATCAATCAGAGCAGCCTAGAACAAAACACTAAGGACAAAGACTTCAAGGTATAATCGTATATTGAGATGTAACTGTCAATGAAACGGATTTAATGGGCAAAACCAAAAGTTTCAGTTTCAGTGCATATGTCCGTCACGTAGTCTCCCTCATCCACGACCGAGGGTGGCATATAGTGTCCGCCAGTTGGAGTTCTACTATCAGCACCCTCTCGAACATCCGTACAGCCTCGCGAGTCTGTACGAGAATCATTTCGTTTCCACTGAGGGAATTTCTCTTGTAAAACATTCAGTATACTTTCCTGCATGTGCTCGAATATATCCTCTATCAGCTCCTCGCGATGCTCAATGCTTGCTTCATCGTTAGAATCAACAACGTCGGGGAGTCGCCATCGAGGGTAAAGGTTCATGTGAGACGACTGTACTTGGAAGTCGTTGTCGCCGTCTTGAAAATAGTAATAGCAAAGCCTGCAAGGAGGCTTGCTAGTAGCGATAAACATGACATCATTCCAGAAGTCACAAGGTCGAGTTTTGCGAGCTTTGACAAGATGGCGGTGCAAATTCGCTTCGCAGTGAACCAGAGTCTTTGATGGAAACTTAAGCTCCTGCTTCTGGATTTGTTCATCCAGACCGTGTCTGCGAAGTTCCGCGATGTCGCCCTCGTAATATGTTAGGTCATGATCTGGAAATGCATCCTCAATAATGTCCGTTGGCGAAGCGCGCAGTCCGTGGAGGCGAGTGAACCTTTGGAGACGGGATGATGGAATGTAGTTGACCGTGAAGTCTTTGAATAGCGAGGGCCACTTTGTGGAAGCATCGATTATGGCCTCGGAAGCTTGGCGAAGTGAATGAAGACGGCCAAGATGATGGCGCAGCTGATACCATTGATATGAAATTTCCGGCTCGGTAATGCCGATGTGCTTGTCGAAGACTTTATTTATTCCGGTATTCTGGCTGTTATGTATAGCTTTGATAAGATCTTCGCAGTCACGGAAAACTATTTCCAAGTCTCATTTAGTCCCTAGCGTTTTTGCCAATGTGGGAGATGAAGGTGGGGCTGGCTTCTTACATTTCTTTTTGGAGTCAATAGAGGAAGTCATGTCGCGAGGAAACAGAGACTTGTCTTTGATGGCTTGCAACTGAGCCATATCGCTGAACCCTATCATTGTTAGATTAGAGAACTGTTTGTGTTTCTTTATATGCTTACTGCTAGGCTCCTGTGATCTCTCACAGTTATCTATGCAGAACTGCAGAGCAGTACCCAGTCCGTTTAGGTATGCATCAAATCTAAGAAAATTGAACTCAAGAATACGATTAAAGACTTGCTTTTGTAGTCCCTTGGGAGTCAATCCATCAGGGTTGCTTCCCACGTATCCGAGGAGGTCAGAGAGAAACGACTTGGCTCTTTCCAGTTCAGATGCTTTCCTCGAGTTTGAGGCAAAAACGTAGTCTGGCCCACGCAGCCCTTTCGCAACAATAAGCGCTGTGGCAGAATCGCCACCCTTCTCATTATCGAGGATTTGGGCCATTTTACAAATGAACTTCTGGTAATCAGTCAAGAGGGCATCGCTTTGACTCTTTCCAGAGGAGTATCTGATATCGCTCCTCTGTTTGCAAGTCTCGTTAACAGCTTAAAGCAAAATACAGAGACACTGATACTGTCTCTGCTGCTTGCTGTTGAGAGCCTCGGATGTTTGGTTGACGGAAGAGCTCATCTTGTTGTTGTGAAATAATACACAAAGGGATAATAAAGTTGATATAAAGAGCAAAGTAGATAAGGTTCACTGATTGTTCTGTGTTCACTTGGTAGTGATTATTCTACGTTTATGTGGTAGGCCTCCTTAATATAGTAAATCAAGTCGAAGACATATCTTTGTGGACGTCTTGTAGATTTCTCAAGTTCCAACTCTGACCCAACACATTTCTGCGGAAATTCTCCTCTGTTGCCTCCATCCCTAAGCCCCTTGCTTATCTTTTGCGAAATGCTCAAGGAAACGTCAGAGGCTGAAATGCAGATGTGCAGAAATGTCTTGGCTAGTAAGGAACTATTTCATGATTTAAGCCGCCTGCAATCACTGTGCCGTGTTCTGTCGTTTTTGACGAATTAAGTACAACCATGATGCTTCCAATGTAATGCAAATGCAGGCTGGAGAGGAGCCTGTAAATCAAACAAGTATATATGAATGCAAAGTAATCTGTAGCTTTTGAGTTGAAATCATTCGCTGGTTTTTTATCTTATTTTCAAAACCCTTGCACAACGCTGGCCGGTGAGCTTTAATGTCGTAGTGGATGGAATGCACAGTAAGCCAGACGTATCATAAGCAAGCAGAGTATGCACCCTTTTTCCCACTGCGGTTAGTTGACTTCGAAGGGGTTTGGAGGCCACAGACAGTTGGTCCGATAACTAACATAAACATCAGTGATAAGTTACATTTCCCACCAATGACGATGTTCCACGTCCAGTAGTCATAAAAGATGAATCGCCAAAGTTGAATTAGTCGGCCATATGCGTTAGCTCGCCGCCCGCATTAGCTGGCCGTACGCATTAGCTGGCCGTCAACATACATATGATACACCAACCAATCATCGTTGGCGTAATGGTTTGTACGGTGTTCTCGAAGACCCTCGACATCTCCAAAGTCTGTCCTCGTTGACGCTTGGACAATGCAGCTTTCAGTGCATGAGTTCAAAAGCGATGGGTGGTCTCGGTGATCATACCTGCTGGGCGCCATTCTATACCTTTACGGTTTGGCGATTAGGCACCCAACAGCTCAATCCACCTTTGCTCATAGTACGTATCCAGAAAGGATGCCTCCAGGAATCTGAGAAAAGAGCAACATCTAATGCTTGGGACTTCTTATAACAGTCACAAACTCACTTTTTGGACACGTCGCTTGCTTTGGTTCAGCCAGACATCGATTTACAGTGTTATCGGGTTGTTCTACAGCATCATTCTACAACAGTAACTTCGTTTTACCATGTCATCTGGGGAGCAATCTGTGCCGTCATCTCCTCCCACTGCGTATCCCACCATCTCGATGGCGGGAGTAAATGAGGACTCGGAAAACACAAACTTCGCCACTTTCGACTTCGGCGCCGGCGACATTGAATTAACTCATAACGAGACAGAGGCGCTTCGTCACATTGGAAATATCACTAGTCACAGCTACCTCGCCACTGGCTTTATGCCGGCACTTTCTGGGACTAGCCTCAGCACAGAGGCACGCATTGAAGAGCAGTCTGTTGTCTCATATAGAGTGGCTGGGGGAGATATTTCGGATCGTTAGAGACCTAATATACCGCCTGACCCTTCCTACGAGATCCAACATTCCCTCCCTTTTGCGTTCGATTTTGGCCAACACAATAACATGGCTTCTTATCATGAGAGGCCTACCACGCACCAAGTCAATATGGAAACCCCACAGTCATATACACAATATCCAACCTCCCAGCCTCTGTCTATTGCCACAACTGAGGCAGTCAGAGCTCGCATGGGACTTGATTCTCTGGATCATACCTACGGTTCTTCAGGACAAATGTACGACACAGAGTAAGTGATCAGTAACGAAAATGACGAATGAGAGTTTCTGATTTACTCTACCAGGTCCCATAACAATACCCCTACAGCTTTCAGGTCTTGTCCTTTTTGTGACAGGATGTTCCAGGAAAGAGAGCTGGCGAGGCATCTGGAAACGCACCAGCCGAAAGAGCATAGAAAGCGTTACTATTGCCCTGAATGCCCAGAAAAGAGCTTTGCTAGATATGATGTACTTTTAGACCACCAAAGTAGAAAACATGGCCGAATGCGGAAATCTTCGTCAAGGAGATAGCTTTATATAGCCTTTTGCACTGCTTTGAATCGAACCATCTTTTGAAAGTATATTCCTCCTTGACTGTATGATTCTATTCCAAACTTATGCCCTCAGCCTCAGCTTCCAGCCTATCAATACTTGTTTTCAATAGATCTTCAGAGTAACATGTGTGAGCCGTGAGTTGTTCTGGAATACTACTCAATGGTGCGTTGTCTTCGTAATCGAAAATGGTTCGATCCTTCTTCCTCCTTTTTGAGGAATAATAATAGGCCTCAGAGCCATTTTTCATGGTCTTTTATTCTAAGTAGCTCATTCACAATCATCTTGTTTATTTTTTTATTTTTGTTGGTTATGTTGACATTTCAGGGACCAGCCTCTATTCTCTGTGAACAGACCTTTCAATGACTTCCACGATATGACTTTACCATGTGACTCTAATAATGCAACCGCGTCTCCTTCTCCCAAAAGGACATATTCCCTTATGTACGGAAATATACCGAGACTCTTCTTCTGCTCTTCTTCTGGTGGTCATTTGATAACAAACCTGGAATACGGCCCGTATTGCCTACCGAATATTTCTCCACTAAGTATAGCGCCCCAAAATAAGCATAACCCACCGCGTCACTCCGCACGTCAAGTCACCACCAGCACTAGCATTCCGCTGGCCCTCTTTCCCATTGAGGCTCTACAACGCACCGCGGTAATTTACCCGCTCTGCAGATCCCTCCCCTCCATAACAAAGCTCGTATAAAACCTCCTCCATCTCACCTCCACTTCCTCCTCAAACTTCTCACCGTCATCATGTCGAGCACAGCTACACAAACACATGAGCCGATTGAGCTCACAACGCTAGAAGGATGTCACGTCCGCGGTAAAGAACTCGAAGAGCAACCTTCTCCCCCACCGGATGATATACCCCCGCCGTATGCGTCAGCTCAGGTTCAGCGATGGAATTATCCTAGGGGAAATATAGCCAAGCTTGCTTTTGCGTTTTTGTCGTTTATCATTGCTGGGATGAATGATGCGGCTGTTGGCGTATGTCCCCAGTCCCATTCGTTTAACTTTACTAATAATCGCAGGCTTTGATCCCATATGTACGTTGATCAACCCGATCAGACGATTTCTCTAACAGTTATAGCTTGAAACATATTACGATCTCAGTTATACCATCATTTCTCTCATCTTCCTCACTCCGTTCGCAGGATACTCCGTCGCTGCATTTACCAATGCGCGCATCCACATGAAATTCGGCCAGCGTGGCGTCGCCATCATGGCGCCAATTTGTCACCTCATAACTTTCATCGTACTCGCCCTCCATCCTCCTTACCCCGTCCTCGTGGTATGCAATATCATGAGCGGTTTCGGAAACGGGTTGACAGACGCATGTTTCTGCGCTTGGGTCGGAGCGATGGACAAAGCAAATACGGTGCAGGGCTTTTTACATGCGTTTTATTCGTTTGGCGCGTTGTTTTCGCCGCTCATTGCGACGAGCATGGTTGTTTCGGCGGGGTTGCCTTGGTATACGTTTTACTACGTTATGGTGAGTCACCACTTGTTATACTTTGCTTTGGCTGACGTCGTAGATTGGAATTTCTGTGGTGGAATGGGTTGGTTTGACTGTTTCGTTCTGGCAGCAGACTGGTGCTGTATATCAGGCTGAGCATGCTGCGAACAATTCGGAAGGTAGTGGTGCTGGAACCAGAGAGGCGCTCAAGTCTAAGGTTACGTGGCTTTGCGCGTTGTTCTTCTTTGCATATATGGGTGTTGAAGGTATGTTCCCTAATACTATCTTTGCGGGAAATGCTCATTCTTCTAGTCGGTCTTGGTGGATGGGTCGTCACATTCATGCTCCGCGTCCGAAAGGCTTCAGCTTATGCCTCGGGTGCATCAGGCACTGGCTTCTGGGCCGGTATGGCTCTCGGGCGCGCATGTCTTGGCTTCGTAACCGAGCGATTCGGCGAGAGACTCTGTCTTTCGATCTATCTCCTCATCTGCATCGGTCTCCAACTCCTTTTCTGGCTTGTACCAAAATTCATCGTATCAGCCGTTGCAGTCGCTTTTCTCGGCTTCTTCCTCGGCCCTCTATTTCCTGGAGCCGTCATGGTCACAGCCAAACTTCTACCCGCCAAGATCCACGTGTCGGCTATCGGATTTGCCATGGCGATTGGCGGTACCGGCGGAACGGTGTTTCCGTTCGCTATCGGTGCTATAGCTAATCATAAGGGTGTTGGTGTTTTGCAGCCTATCATTCTGGCGCTCATAACTGTTGTCGCCGGTGTTTGGTTGAGCTTCCCCAGAATCAAGAAGAAGGATTAGGACCCAGAAGCTGGCGACGCTGTCGCAGCTCAATGGTCGAAGACGGACTTCTGTTTGGCTGTTCGGTCATGATGCATGGGGTATTATCATAGGCATATGTGAGACTAAGTTAGTTGAAGGGATAGTAAAGACTCACTCGACGAGTGGTCCGTTAAAGAAATGTCTCAGTATAGACGTGGCCAGTAAGGAGATATCACCAGTACTACTGTCTCAAGGCATTGAAAATTTGCCCTCATTCTTCATTACCAGTATTTCATCATTCATGCTCTTCTTAATGGGTCATCTTTAATATTTCCGCCTCATCTACCCCAGATTTCCGTTTCACCGACGATCAGTAGCTATAACGGCTGCTCGGGAAGAACCCCGATCTCAATATCCGGGGGTACTCGCCCCAACCAATCCAACCCCTCCAAACCGTCTTTTCTATGGATCTTTACGGCCAAAATTCCCCCAAACTGTCGATCATCAACAGTCCATCGGCCAGAATTACCCACTCAAGAGCCGGCATTCTCTCAACATCCCCCATCGGCCGAATGCCCGTGTTCACACTCAAGCAACTGCGTTACACTCAAACTCGTATCATTATAATACCCTGCCTCCAACATCTCATCCCTTCCAACCAAGCACTAATCTTTTCCCCTCTAACAAACTAAGCACCGCCAAAATGTCCAAACCAATCGTCCTTCATCTCGGCGACGACATAAAATGGAACCATGATCTCTACAAGACCTTCACATCTCACTTTGAGATCAAGCGCTCACACAGCATGTCCCGCCCCGACTTCATCAACGCCCTTAAGCAAAAAACCTTTGGTGATTTCTTCGCTATCTACAGACCGTTCTGGAACACTGGCGGTGAGATGGGAAATTGGGATGATGAGTTGATCTCACTTCTTCCTGCGTCGTGTAAGATTTATGCTAGTGCGGGAGCTGGTTTTGATTGGGTTGATACAGCTGCTCTTGCAAAGCGAGGTACGTTCACCGCTCATTTTCTTACTATAACGATGAATGTTAATGTGTTTTTAGGCGTCACATATTGCAACGCAGCAGCCGCGTGTACAGAATCAGTAGCCGACGCAGCAATCTGGCTCATCATCTCTGTATTCCGCAACCTAAGTTGGTCCAGCACAGCAGCTCGCTCAGGCGATAAAGACAAATTCATCGACGCCAACAAGAACCTAGCCCCCGTATCCCGCAATCCCAGCGGTTTCACCCTCGGAATCATTGGTTTCGGCCGCATCGGCCGTCGCATCGCAGAAAAAGCGTATAAAGCACTTGACATGAAGATCATCTACAACGACATCGCCCAAATGCCCTCGTCAATCGAAGAACCCCTCAACGCCACATTTAAATCATCAGACGCTCTCCTCGCTGAAGCAGACTGCGTCGTCGTCGCTACACCTTTTGCAGGCGAAACTCTTCTTAACAAAGCTGGTTTATCAAAGATGAAGCGTGGCGCAAAGCTTGTCAATATTGCGCGTGGAAAACTCATCAACGAAGCTGATCTCGTTGAAGCTCTTTCCAGCGGTCATTTATCAGGTGCTGGACTAGACGTCTTCGAGAATGAACCGTACATCAGCCCTGAGTTGCTCAAGATGAAGAACGTGGAGTTGTTATCGCACAACGCGGGTGCGAGTCTGGATTCGCATATTGGCTTTGAGAAATTGGGGATGGAGAATATTATGGAGTTTTGGAAGACAGGGAAGGCAATTTCGCCTGTTAATGCTCATCTGATCAAGCAGAGCAAGTTGTAATTCTTAGGGTTCGAGTATGGTTAAAAATGATATGTTGTTAGTCTGAAGGATGTTTGGTTCCTCAATATGATACACTTCTGGTTCCCTTTCATTAGTAAATCGTCTTTTGTGTAATTGATCTACAGAAGGATCGAGGCACAGACCAGTCAGCGCCGTGATTCTCGTCAGATCCTCCTCTGAGTGAATGCATAAAGACGTGCGTTTAGCGGCTGACGGATGAAACGTAACATCTCTCAGGTCAGATCCTTCACCAACACCAGGATTAGCCAATCCTTCTTCACTACACTTACTTCACTGCACACACAATAAACTATTCTCAATTTACTAATACCTTGAAACATTCCCAGTCTCCGTTCACATCTCAACATCCCCCATCCATCCTCCTAACTGGCCATATATCCGCCATCTCAGCACCCTAAATCACATCACCACATCAAACACCCCAGAAACAATCTCAATTAAACGTTCCATCAAATCACTATCCCCAATTCCCTCATCCGGAGCATTTCTACCAAATCGGCCCGTTACTGGCCCTCTCGAGATGAAAGGAGCATGGACTTCATCCCCCTCCTAGACCCTTGTTTCAAACATCCGCACTAGTCCAGCAAATCACATCGCCGAACAGCCATCTACCATCAGATGAAACCCCGTTTCATCCTTTCCCTCAGATATATATTAAAGCGTTTCTGAATACCCCGGTTTATAATGCATCTCGAATGTTTCCGACGTGAGATCCCTGGGAATATCACCACTGAGTCTTTTTATGACTGAAACATGTGATGGGTTGAAGTATATAGATGTAGTAATTGGCCAGAATTAGTCGTGCTCTGTAGCCTTCTGCATCACGTTCTTTTTTTCTTGTTTAAGTCATTCTTTGATAGAATGCGTTCATTCCTTATTTTAGCTTGCCTCCTCGGCACAGCTCTATCCGCTCCTTTCCAAACATCTTCCCTAGACACCACCCGCAAAGGCTTTATAAAAGCTCATCCCGGCGGTACAAACAACGTTGAAGTAACAGACAATAATCTCCTCAACGGCACATACGCCAAGAACAAAACTCGCGTTTTAACACACCGCGCTGAACAAGCGACGTTGCCACTGAAGCTAGTGAACAACTTCAGCGGCGGAAACGTCAGAGCGTATATCTCAGGGTTGGACTCTGACGGCACTGTCGTCTTCATCGGAGCGAGTGGAAACCTTGTGTATCCTAAATCAGGAGGTTCGAAAGTGCCTGTTGAGATCAAGGATAACATTGCTATTCCTCTCCCACCACAGGGTCAGACTCTCGAGTTTACGGTGCCTATCTCCATGAGTTCAGGGCGTGTTTATTTCGCCAATGAAGATCTTCACTTTTTTGTCGTTGACATTGGAAGCGGCGATGGTTTAGTGCAGCCCTCTGTTACGAATCTTCAAGATCCTAGTGCGGGTGTAGACTGGGGTTTTGTGGAATTCACCTACACGAATGGCGTTCTGTACGCCAACATCAGCTATGTCGACTTTGTGGGTATACCGCTTGGTATGGGGCTTTCCCTCAAAGATGGAAGTACACAGTCGTGCGCCGGACTGGAGTCTGGCGCTGTGAGCAAGATCTGCGATGATCTTGTTAAGCAGAAAGATGCGGATGGGAGAGCTTGGACGTTTATGTGCATTGCGAATGCCCAGGGTAAACCAGTTCGTGTGCTTTCGCCGGGAAACCAGTATGATCTTGAACCGATTACCTTTGGGGACTATTGGGATACTTATGTCAACGATGTATGGAGTAAATACTCCTCGCAGGACCTCATCATCAACACGCAGTCTGAAGCAGGCAATGTCAAGTGCCGCGTTACGGGGGACCAACTTACTTGCGATGGCGACAACAGAGGATACGGCAAACCCAACACCAAAGACATCTGGGGCTGTAACAGCGGTCCATTTACTGTAATGGAAGGCGATAATGCAGTTCATGCGGCAGTTGTTCCTCGTCTCTGCGCTGCGTTTGTTCGAACTACACTTCTTGTTGACGGAGGCGATACGCAGCCCAAGTTAGGACAGGAAGCATACTACAAGAATGATCCTACGAGCCACTATAGCCGTATCGTTCATTCTTATGAGGTTGATGGCAAGGGATACGCTTTTCCGTATGATGATGTCAATCCGGATGGGAATGAGAATGCTTCTGGGGTTGTTTCAGGCGAGCCGGAGACTTTGACGATTTTTGTTGGTGGACCTTCTGCATAGGAGGTATCTGTATATTATTTACTTCTTGTAAGAATACTGTATTGATTCAAGACCATGTAGTAGTTTCTCTTCATGCCGTAGAATGCCTGTTGTGTGTCCGTTTTATCCTGTTATGTTCGCTGTAGATTTTGCAATCCTTGAAGGGTCCTAAGTCGAGGCGTATTGTTAACGGCAAAGCTTCATACCAGTGCCGCTTCAATTACGATTGGGCTCACTCTAGAGGAGTTTTGGGGTGAATTCAACGACCAAAGAAACATAATCCCGTATAAAATGAATGACCTACTTGCTAGACTATGCTCTGCAACGTGAGGTGCGAGCATACCATGCGTTCAAGTTACATCTCCAGAACATCACAACCGATCATTATAGAACTTATTTGCAAATAATCCTTCTATGCAATTTAACGCTATGACTAACTATACAAGCTCATTCACCCTTACAACCTCGCAGCAGCATTTCCACCGGAACAACAACTCTTTCCCCCAAAGGCCAACTGACTAACCTTATCACTCTGATCCAGCGCGCCCTTCTTCTCCGCAACCTGCGTGGGGGTGATGGAGTAACTAGGCGGCACATCCATACAAGGATTGTTCGTAAAGAAGTTCCTAGGTCGGAGCAATAACGTCATTGGCTCGACGGGCATGATGGGGAAGTCCTCAGGTGCAGGGATGTGTGTAACACCGAAAGTATGCCAAAGAACAATGTCGGTGTTTTCGGTGGATGCTGATCCTTCGGCGATCCACTCGGGAAGACCTTGGGATGGCTCGCCAGATGTTTGAGGGACGTGACGACCTGCAGCCCAGAGTTCATCATCGCGATCTGTACATTATTAGCGTCATACCATATTGAGGGAGGTAAAAGACTTACAAGGAGTGACGTGAACAGCATGGCGGGCAAAACCAGCACGCTTCCAAACCAGCGATCCCTCCTTCGGCAAAAGGCCTGGAACCTCTCTGCTAACAAGCTTATAAGACGCAGGCTTCTTCGAATAAGGATGCAGCTTATTCTCATTAACCATCTCCCACGTCCTGCTCGTCGCACCGTTATAATCTGTCTTTGCCTGCCCACTCGTCCTCAACTTTGTCTTCTTGGCGTAAAACGCATTGCCGTATTTGTTCTGGGGACTTCCGACGGGTGCCTCACTAGCAACTGTGTCGACCATGTTGACAGTGTTGTTCACGCCGTCGATCATGGGGTTCACGCGCAGACAGAACAGGTGCTGATGGTTGTGCGCGTTGACCTGGGGATAAACCTCTGTTCCCCACGGTCCAGCTTCTTCACCCTCGTTAAGGGCGTATGTGTTGAGAATGCCGGTGAGTTTGATCTCGGGCTGGATTGTTCCGTCTTGGTGGAACACCCACTGGCATGCGTACTCGTAGTTAGCCGCTGTAAAGATCTGTTGCACGATGAGTTTTCGCGCGCGCGTTACAGTGACGGAATCATCGCGGAAGTCAGTGTGCTTGAAGAGAATACCGTTATCCTCCTCGTGAATACAGATAGCATTCTTGATGGTTCGGATAGAGCCATCGCGCGCAGCGAATTCGGCGTCGAGGTAGTGAATCACACCCTTGCAGTCGCATCCCAGCGCGAGAGAGTTGGCCATGTATCCTGCGCCGTATTCACCAAGATCAAAAGCGTGCTTTCGCTGATGAGGATGCTCAGGCGCACCGTACGGCACCACCATTTCCGAGAGGGAAAGGCGGTAGAAGATAGGTCGCTCGATACCCTTGTCGGTGAAAGTAATGTGGTTCAGCACAATACCCTCCTTGTAGTTGAATCCAATATGGAACTTAAAGTTCTGCCACGAAAGAACACGTCCATTCATGGTAAACGACACACCCTCGGGCTGCGTAATGTTGATAGGCTTGATATCCTTCCGATAACCACCGTTCTCATTGATGTAGCGCGGGGTGTAGTCAATAGCCTTCTGCTTGCTCAGCGGGCGACGCACGCTGGGGATATCAATGTGGATGATGGCCTTCTTGGCGCCGTCGTAGATGGGGCAGAAGTCAAGGGGGTACTGATACTGGAAGGTATCGGGGTCAGGGCGGTAGTACATGAGTGCCTGCTGGAGACGGATGTTGCTGCCGAAGCGCTCGTCGTAGCCGATTGTCCAGGGGTCGCAGTAGACTTTGTGCATGTCTGATTTGGGGATGCCGGAGATTTCGCACTGTTCTATGACCTTGGGGTCTTTGCGCATGATCTCCTCGACCTGGATGAGTTCCTCGGGTGTGATCTACTTTGTCAGCTGTGTTCAAAGACTACCAGGTTGAGAGGACTTACAATTGGCTGAAGGCCATCTAGCTTCTCCCACTTCTGAACCTTTCTCGTCTTAAGATCCACAAGACCATCATAAACCTTTCCATCAGGAAGAATGACAGTGACATCCGCAATTCTCGCAGGTTTATTTCCATCAGAAGGATGCTCAAGCCACCTCAACATCTCCTTCTTGCGGGGCTCGTGTAGAGTCACAGCATTGAAGAGGAGTTGGCCGGACTGATACTTGCGGATAGCCTCGACGGCAGCGGCGATCTCATCTCCGGAGAGAGGATCAAAAGGATGATGTTGCGTGAGACCCATGGTGACTGTATTGAGGTTTACTGGTTAGGTGAAGACGGTATGGTATGGGGGAGGAAGAGGAGGGATATATAGTTTTTGGGACATGATGATAAGAGCGTCTCGAGTTGGAAATACACGACTCTTTTTTCCGTATCGGGATTGATGTGTGACAGCTCCTCTAGCTCTCATGGTGGGGAGGCGATATCGCGGGGTAATCGTGAGCCTCACGGAAAGATAAACTGAATTGGGTTTAGTTATCAGTTGATAAGATAGGCTCCTCAGATCTCGACCTCCCCGCTTGAATTTATTACAAAACAGGTAATTATAACCTGTTTTTCGCACCGGATATTGAATCCCGTTGAGTCCCGTACGTAACAAGATCATGATGGATAGGAATATCTCTGTTTTGGTACTTATTACACCTCGTGACACACACCAAAGAAGCTGTTTTATCCAGAATTACCTCTTTCATCTTGATTGCCACTGAGGGGTTGGATTGGTCTGGCCCAGGAATTGGGGACCCGAGTTCCGGAGTGGATAAAAGTCGATTGAGCCCAGATTTGTTTTATTTTCTTTAGGTAAAAATATGAGCTTTCCCCGGATTTCGCGATTAGCTTGTCTTGTTCATCTTCGGTGTTGATGCAGCTGTGCCGATTATCGCTGCGAGTGGTGTTTAGTTGCGACAAGACATTCTCAATTGCAGAGACAAGGCCATTTTCTTGTCATCGCAGGCATGATGCATCTTCTGTCAATTACAACATGCGATACTACCAGGCTGGGCCTTGGTCTTGGTCTTGGCCTTAGTCGCTGACAGGATGACACCTCGTCGCGCGATTGATGTTTGTCTCAGCGCCATCATCGGCACTCCAAGCGTTATCTCAGCTCCCCAGCACCAGCCAGCAGAAGAGATCCCAGCAATCGTGTCGCGGCAGCATCATGAGAGCCTTGAGCTGAACAATTCATCCTCGCGATATGGATCAATGCCGGAGAAAGCATCGCGTAGCTGCGATATTCGATGTTGGCCACAATTGTGTGTGTTAGCTCTTGTGTCACCTCCTGAGTCCTGCATGCTCATGGTAGGAATCATGCTAGAAGAGGAACGCGCAATTGCGCGCTGCGCCAAACAAACATGAGTGAGGTCACCATATCTAGACCGCAATTCCCTTGAGACCATCATTTGCAATTTTCTCTCTTTCTAAATACAACCAATATATTTTATACTCAATAGTTATCAATATTACTTGAATTTATCATCTCGTTTTGTTCCGCTCCAGCCACCCCATTCTTCGAGGCCTCTGCCTACGTCACCTCCACAATGGAGCATCGTCCTCTCGCTGACCACTCTTCCGCATTACGCCGATATGTCCACGAAACAGATTCCTGCCTGTACGCCCGAATATCGGCAGCCAACGGTTCTGACCGAGAGCGATTCTACGTTGACTACCATGAACCCCAGCTTCACACCGTTCAACAAGAAGTCTCCCGTCGAGAACCAAGCGAGGTCGAGCGATTCCCATTCCTCTGCGTCTTCCATTTCGCAGGCTGCGATAAGAAGTTCGAGAATAAAAGGGACTGGAAGGACCATGTTGTGTCCCAGCATCTGAAACTAGACCGGGTGCTCTGGGAGTGCAATGAACCCGGCTGCACGCATACCGAGCGCACTCGTCGGCAGAGGCAATTCTTCCTACCGGCCGAGGATAAAACCCTACGATTGAAGGACTACAACGGTACAGGTACGCTCTTCGCCAACAAGCACGATTTCCGAACGCATCTTATCAACCGTCACCGACGGACCAAGCTGCACGACAAAAAGGAAGATATAAACAAGGTTCTCGACAAAGAGGTGCAATGGCTCCTAGACCGTCAAGACTCGTCGATGCGCATGTTATATGGACTGCCTCAAGACCTTGTCTGTCCAATGCCCGAATGCGCATCGGTGCGGTTTGTTGGTACTACGGCTTGGGATCGACGGCTCAACCACGCTGCTGAACACTTTCTTGCCAACCCACAATGCTTGAATGTTTTTGGTGGCGAGCTGGATGCTGAGCTTGTACAATGGGCATCCAGCGATGAAGTCGGCATCCATAAGATGGCGCCAAATGCTCGCCTTGCACAACATGACTGCACCAAATCGATCGCAGACAGTGGCTACAGCAGCATGCCTGGTATACCACCTCAACCGAACCTTTCACAGCCGGGCGATTCATCCCCCGTGGTGCCCTCCAAGATCCCAGAGTGGAGCGATGCCACATTCCATTACAGCAGCATGGAGGAACTATACCTGAGTGCATTGCCAGGCTGTATGGGAGGCTGGGTTCAAGATCATGAGTGTCTGGAACCTTTGATTGACGAAGAAAGCAGTTCTTCAGCATACCAGTCTTTCCAGGAATGGCGGTCCCAATACGAGTCCATGGAGGATGATAGTGTCCTCAATACCTCCCAAGACTCGGACTCTAGTGATGAGTCTGATGGAACGCCTGACGAGAATCCGGAGACTGCGGCTGTTATGCAATGGTTCCATGGATGGCTTCGGCAATGGCTGGCGCCGTTGACACAGGAGAAACCCAGCGGAAATGGTAGTAGCCAGGCTACCGCATCTCAAAGCCAAACCAGCTCCAGTTCCAGCACGCAGAAGAAGAAAGGAACAGGCCGGCCTCGCCGTGTCCCAAAGCGCAAGCGAGGCAATGACGGCGAAGACGATGGCAATGAGGAGAGTCCCAAATCTCAACGTGTTGATGGAGGTCAGCAGACACGAATGCTTGCCTGTCCGTACTTCAAGCGGAACCCGCGAAAATACGGTCGGCCAGAATGGAAGAGCTGCGCACACCCTGGTTATCGGGACCTCCATCGCGTAAAGTAAGCACCACATCCAACGCCATAAAGCAATCAAGATTCTAATCCTGAGAAACAGAGAGCACATGTATCGGCGACATTCGCTGCCCGAGTACCAATGTCGGCGCTGTCGCGTGGATCTCAAGACCTCAGAAGCCCTGGAGGCGCACTCGCAGCAATTGCAAGCGTGCACGCCAACCGTCGGCAACCAAGACGGCTTGAACCAAGAGCAGGTAAAAAGAATGAGGAGTAAGAAAGGAACGGGGAAGAACAAGAGCGAGGGGGACAGGTGGAACGACGTTTACTCCATTGCGTTCCCTTATGATCAGCATACGCCCAGCCCTTGTATGTCAGCTTTGCCCCTACCTATCCCTTCTTTCCAGGAATGACTAACAAGATCAGATCTCTACGATACTGACGAGGATAAAAGTGCCAGGGAGTTCAATCTATGCCACGAGTTCGGCGGCTTTTTAACGAGGGAGCTGCCCCCGCTTGTCGGGAGACATTTGAGCACGGTTGGATACCCGTTGCCCGAGTCAATACGAGACGACATTGAGCAATTGGTGAGACGGTTTGTTCCTCAGCTGCAGACTTCTTTTTTAAAAGAGATGAGTTTTGTGGCAAGCACTAGCAACGAGCAGCCAGACAGTGCATCAGCAACAAATGACGCAGCCAGCTTCGTGGAGTCTACGACAACAAGACGCACTTCTGAGGACTCAGCGACGACGCTTCAACGGGACAATACGCATGAAGACTCAGTGACAATACTCCCAAGAGGAAGCACCTCTGAAGCGTCAATGTCCATGTTTCCGACAAGCAACGGCTCTCAAGAATTAACGACAATGCCTCAAATTAATTACGTCGGAGCAGATTCGACGATGCTACATAATGGGACTTTCTCTGGGCAGGGCATGATGATCCCGGCATCTCAGACGATGCCACCATACTTTTCGCCGACAATTGAGGATTGGCAGGTAATTTATCAGCAGCTTGGCTATGACCCAAATCTTGCTTTGGGGTTTGGTGGGATGAAAACTTCATAGGATACAAGTTCATACCTACTTATTGTATAATATAAATTTTGACCAAGACGTGCTTCTATTGCTACAGCGTCATGATCCTTCGAATAGGAGACAGTTCACCGAATTTGTAAGAACAATTATTGCATCACGAGTTAAAAGGTTGAGCGGTAGCCGATACATAATTAATTTCATCAATGGCGATAAGGCAGCTCTCTGACCCGCCTGCTTCTTCGTGCTGGTGTCCACTAAATTGGTCAGCTTTCAGCGGCTGCCAGCGCTACATGTTAGTGGGCAGGCGTCGCAACCAGACCCCGACCATGAACTCCAAGAAATCATCACCAAAAATGCAAGATACACACAAACAAGCTCTTTGTTACTCAAACTTTTATTAATAGTAGATAGATCATTCGCTCAGACTTGTATATATAACATGACATATCGACCGCCAACTCCAGACATCTATGATTTGCTTTGCTTTGTGGCTTTCCTTTCCGTTCCTATAAATGATTGCTCTGATCGAACTCGTACATTAAAACAGATGCAGCACTCGTTCAATCTCTAAATAATGCAACATAACATGAGCCAAATTAACACAAGTATCCAGTATAACATGCTCGCACTCACGCCTGTCGCGCCTCAAGGTTCTCGTTACTAACACCCTGTCCAGGCTGCAATCCTGCTACACTAGCAGCCACGATACCCGGCATACCAACGACTGACATCATCGGCGAGATGGGTGGTCTGTTCGAAGACCTTGACGAACCGCGTCGACTGCGAAGCTTGCTTCTAGGTCGAGACTCGGATCTCTTGCGTCGAAGCATCTTCTCACGTGAGCGCGCCATGGCATCGCTCAACGCCGTCATGCGTCCGCCGCGAACACGCTTCAAGAACTCGAGATCATCGCGAATGCCGAGAAGTGCGGTATCCATATCATACCCCTCCAGCTTCTCCTTAGGGAATGGTTCAGTGCCGTCTTCTTCGGAAGTATCCTTCTTCTTGCGCGAGAAGCGGATCCAGCTTGGCCACAGCTTAGCGAGGACTTTGACAAAGGCGTGGAACCATTCATCAGGGAATAAACGAATGAGTACACCAATGGGAATAGAGAAGAATCCAAGAACAAGAGAAATTCCCCACTGGATACCGTTCAAGCGTGTAACGACAAAGGCGTCGCTGCCGAAGAAGATGATGATGATCTGTCCAGCTGCCATGATGGTCATCATAAGCATGAACAAATGGTTGCGGTGAAGGCCCTCGAAGATGTTGAGCTTGTTATCGATACGTCGACTGTTGACGAGCTTAAAGATCTGCATAAAGACAAAGATGTTGAAGATGAGGGATCGGACTTCGCGTTCTTCATAGCCGAGGATTGAATCGCGACCGAACCAGAGGACGAAACATACGATGAGCTGGTAGATCGATTGACCGATGATCATCTTCCACATGGTAATTGTGATAAGCGGTGCAGTTCGAGCTTCGGGTTCGCGGTGCAGTAAACTTCCAGTCGGAGGATCGGTAGCGAGAGCGAGCGCAGCGAAAGTATCCATGATCAGGTTCACCCAAAGCAGCTGAACAGCGTTGAGAACAGATTTCTGCTCATCGTCCGAAACAGCCGAGATGAACGTTACACCCACAGCTGTGATGTTAACGGTAAGTTGAAACTGCAAGAACTTCTTAACCGAGTCGTTAATAGCACGACCCCAACCCAAAGCCACAACAATAGAGGAGAAGTTATCGTCCATGAGGATGATATCCGATGCTTCCTTGGCGACTTCTGTGCCAGTAATACCCATCGAGAAACCAACATCCGCCGCCTTGAGCGCAGGAGCATCGTTCGTTCCATCACCTGTAACAGCGACAATCTCACCGAGCGAGCGCAACGTCTTGACGAGGATGCGTTTATCCTCCGGACTCGACCTAGCGAGCACACGGAGTTTCTTCACGACTGCTGTGCGGTCTGATTCAGAGAGCTTGCGGAAGTCGGAGCCTTGCATCACGGCGTTGGGCTCGTTGATGGTGCTTTCGGTGAGGATGCCGCAGTTGAGAGCGATGGCGCGCGCGGTCTCGACGTTGTCGCCTGTTACCATCTTTACGTTGACGGAGGCGATACCGCAGTCGTTTACGGCCTCGGGGACGCCCTTGCGCACGGGATCTTGGATGCCGACGACGCCCATCCAGGTGAGGTTATGCACCAAATCGGTGAGATCGATCTCGGCGTTGTCGTCTTCGGGGCGGAGGGTGAGAACAGGAGGCCAGTTCTCAAAGTCGCGGTAAGCAAGACCCAAAGTTCGCAGAGAGTTTGTCGCATAGTTGAAGATGATAGATCGCAATTCCTCTTTTCCATCGTCGGAGAGGGCCTCGGTGGTAGGTGACGTTGTAGGATCGCCGAGAATGGTGGTGCATTCGCCGAGAACAATTTCGGAAGCACCCTTGATGTAGAGTCTGTACTTGGGCTTATCCTTCGTCGGGCCGGGGATCTGGACAACGGCGCCCATGCATTTGCGCTGGGAGTTGAATGGGAAGAGACGTGTGACGGGATGGTTGGCGCGTTCGATTGCGAGGGGACCGAGACCGAGATATCGACGGGCCCAGTCGAGAAGAGCAGTCTCAGTCTTTGTGCCAACGAAGCCTTGCTTTCCTTCTTCATCTGACTCGAAAGCCGTGGTGTTAACAGTGATGGCAGTCTTGAGAAGTTCCTTGTACTCAGGATCAAGCTTGGACGAGAACTGAGCCAGCGCAATGGTCTCTCGCTTCTCAGCACCAGCAGACTCCTGCTCGAACGACGAATCGCCAAAGGAGAAGAGTCCGCGAATACCCAATGATCCAGCGACGACGGTCATGATATTCTCAGTAAGCGTACCAGTCTTGTCGGAGCAAATAACCGTGGCGTTACCCATAGTCTCACACGATTGAAGATGTCGCACCAAGTTATTCTCGCGCGTCATCTTCTTCGTCGCGAAAGCGAGAGAGAGTGTAACTGCGAGGGGAAGACCTTCTGGGACGGCGACGACGATGACGGTGATGGATGTGATGAGGATCTGGAGGAAGTCTTGGCCTTTTTGCTCGCCACTTTCGTGGTTGTTGGGGAGTTTGGCAAGGAATTCGATGAGGAGGACGAAGAAGAGCAAGAGACCAGCTGCGCTACCAAGCTTCGCAATGTACCCTGACCTGTTAGTATGTATACTGAGATGTTATGCGATGACTTACCAGCGAGGAGATTGAGCTTTGCCTGAAGAGGCGTCAGTCCCGGATCATCACGAAGCGACATCATCGTCTTTCCATGACTACTCTGCTCTCCCACCGCCGTAACAAGAAACGTTCCCACGCCATCGAGAACTTTCGCACCCGAGATGATGAACGGATCAAGCTTCTTCAACGGCGGCGCCTGCTCGTGCAACAGCGCATGAAGAACCTGCTCCGCGGGAACCTTCTTAATAAGATCCGACTCTCCCGTCGCCGAACTCTCATCACAGCTGAGATTATGGCCCTCGATAAAAACACCATCCACGGGGATGACATCGCCTGGCTCAAGAAGCATGACATCGCCGACTAGTACATCGTGAATAGAGATATTCTGGGGTTTTCCGGAGCGGGTGATCTTCACGATGCGGTCTTCCTTCTTCTGGTTGAGTTTCTGAAACTGTCGCTCTTTTTGCCAATCGTTTGCTGCACCGACGACAACGACGATTGTGATGGCCACAATGATAGCGACGCCTTCAACCCATTCGACTTTCGCACCGCCGTCTTCATGCGATCCTCCAAAGGTTTGGTACAGACCTAAAGCAAGTGATACAACAGCTGCGATGCAGAGAAGGATGAGGACGCGGTCCTGCAGAGCGATCCATGCTAGTTCAAGAAACGACTTTGACTTTGGTTCCGGAAGCCGATTCGCGCCGTACACTCGTTTCCGATCAGGAAACGCATCTTTTCCTGAAGCGTGCGCATCGCTATGCGTCGTCTTCTCAACCTTTGAAGAAGTCGCTTCTTCGAACGACACTGCACCAGCGAGCTTTCCCTCATCCACGCTCAATCCCGCCTTTGCATCAGTCCTCAAACCTTTCTGCAGACCGGGCAGTCCACCAAGCGCAACAAAAGCCGCCAAGTTCTTTGGGTTAATAAGTTTCGCCAATTGACCCGGCGAAAAGGCAAATGGGTTGTTTTCCACGTGAAAGAGGTCTTCCTCGCCTGGGTCGGGCTTTAAGATTTCGGCTTGGTCGCCTTTTCTTAGGGCTTCTACTTCGCGAGACATCTGCTCATGATCGGTCCCGACTTTTGTAGATGGCGACGAGGACCATGATTCGGTTCGAGATTTAGCTGTTGGTACTGCAAGAGTATTCGTATCATCTAGCGGAGATGGAGAGATTGAATCTGCAGGTGCTAGTTCTACTGTGTTAGCGTGCATGCTCGTACGATGTCGTTGAAGTCGCCGCACTGGAGAATTACCGGGATCGTTTGAGTCGACAGCAGCAGTGTCGACAGTGATTGTAGGAGCGCGCGGGCGTCGTGGAGCGTTAGAGTCCATGTTGACGACCTGTGATGGAATGTGTTCATGAGAGTTGGGAGAAAAGATGAAAAGAGGAGAAGCCAAGATATTGAGACTCAAGCGCTGGGGTGAGAGGCAAGCAGGGGATGAAAATACACTTCCGACACAGCCACAGCCACGAGGCATGCCAAGATCCTGGGCGGGCTGTGTGATTGGTGATGCGGAGGGCTAAGATGTTATTGCTTGGAGTTGCGAATCTTGGCATTTGCAGGGGTACTTTTTTGTTTAATCAGTAGGACTTGTTCCGTGCTTAACCTGCTAAACAAACTGCCACAGTACTATTATCTTGATGAAAATAATGTACCACTTTACATCACCGGTATAGCCTTTACCTACTCACAAACATCTACAGAGGTACTGCTCTTCAGTGATCAGTTTGTCGTATTCCAACCGCCAGCCAAGATCTAAACGCCCACTAACCGTCCAGGCCGTCCCCACTCCCAAATCACAAATCCAAGGTCCCCATAAGTCGCCCCATAAGTCGCCCCACAACGTCATTGTCTAAGCCTCTTTTTTTAAGCTTAATAGCGCCCATCACGCTAGATCTCATTGACTCCTTCCCTCCCTGGTAACCTTCATCTCCCTCTGTTGCAAAAAAAGGGGGCGATTTAATAAATCCAGTTTTTAAAGTTAATTCAACCACCTTCTCTGTGTAGTTCAGAGTCCAAAGAACTCTCTCATCCTATTATGTGCAGTTTTGTACACAGCCCGGTATGGTCCACTTAGGTCATGCAGAGGGAACCTTTTGGAAGATGGTGATGTTTGGAGCGAGGGGATTGGCTGGGACGCGAAGAAATCTTGAATCAAATACATCATGCAGTGAATGGCATGATGACTAGATGATGCCCAATTCGGTAGTTCGTTGAACATAACGTGTTTAATGGACACCAGGCACGTTAGACGGTGAATAAACATCGTTGGCAAGTATCGTACGTGGCACTCGAGGCTTTGTACACATGACAGACCCGCCAGTGACATCTCACCCTCTTCTCAAGGTATCAACGGGACTTGATAGCGCCGATTTGCTCCAACGATCGATACTGTATCATCGTGCATAAACAACACAAAAAACCAGAAACTTACCCGTAAACAAGGAGGCCACCCGTAATTTGAATGCCGGGGCAACCCCTGTCTTGGGTTAAGCTTAATTTCGCTGCATATTTTCCTGCTCAGCTCCATGACGTCAGTGAAGGCATCGGATGATGGGGGCAAGACGAATTGGTAAGGTAGGGGAAAATGGGATGAGCCACCAGGATATTCATCTCGGGAGGTTCTGAATGGAGAAGGACGGTATTAAGCTTTCAGCTAGACAATTCCGATCGGGGCGGTGTTGAGGCGATGCTGAGGCTATGGGAGACGCGTAGATTTTGTGTATTTGTTGAGAGAGGCAGCCGGGAGAGATGGAAAACATGAGATTTGAGCTTGTGATGCCGAATTGAGGACGTGTTGAGGGGGCAAATTGAGAGGCGAAGGTATTGCGGTTGATTGACGCGTTCATGGTGACGACGTGACCATAGGGAGGCTACTACAGATAGCTTGAACGCCTGCGATATCAGGAAAAATAATTCCTGAGGATGAAATTACTGCCTGATTGTCAGGATTGCTCGTAAAGAGTCTGATCATCATTTGTGTCGTTGTCGCGCTGCCGCACCTTGGGCTTCTTCGCGTTGGTGACTCGAGATTACATTGAGTACCTAGGTACAAAGCACATGGGAATATTTCGCGACGAACATCGCAATAAAAGAAATCTCGGAAGGAAAGTGATCGGCTTGAATCGGCGATAGCTCCAATTGTATTTCTCCTCCTCTCCGACGCAGAATAACATTACGCGGGATTAATGGCTCGAGGTGAAATGTCAAATGCGCATTCCTACCCGGGACCTCTAATTTTAATCTTTGCGCAACCACAGTTGATGGGAATTGCTGTAAATTACACCAGATCTACCATAAAACAGACGAGCCTTTGCCGAATTTGACAACACAAGATGGGCGAACCATGAAATTTAAAGACAATTACAGCCTGCAGGTAATGTCCCAAATCTCTTGCCTTGTCTGCAGTTTTAGTCGTTCATCGCTGCTGCATCAATCGCGTCGTGCGAAAGCATTGTAGACCACGCGACAGAACGCACATGGCTCGACACTCAAGTACTGCGGTTTCCAGTCGAAGTAGGCGTTGGGGAATGGGATCATTAAGACAACTTCACGCGGCGTCTCAAACACAATTTATGTCAACCCAGTCTTGGGTTTCAAGGGCCTTGGAGTTCTCGTGATCCAGGCCTAGCTTCATGATAATAGTACTTACGCTTGAAGTCGGGTTCTTGTCCTCTATCTAAGAAGCTCTTGTGACCTCGCTACGTTCAAGGACAGATACACAGCTTGGGAGTGATCCGTCGCTGTTCATGTCTCCCAGCAGAGCTACAAGGGTTCATCCATCGAATGATCACCTATCGTAGTCGTACTGCGACATGCCGCATTCTCCTCAGATGTAGAGTCGCAGCTGCACCGACAACTGGCAGTATGTAGTCTACGTCCTGAAACTCAACGGCAAGCTGAGGAAAGCCGCGACGATGAGTCCATCGAAGAAAACTGGATTGACCCAGAGTTCAGGCTAGCCAACTATCATCTTTCAATCAGTTCTAGCTGAATGAAAGCAATTTTGCTGGTGAATCCCAGTTCTTCCGATGCAAAACCACCTGATGCAGAAATCTTTGCAAGAGGATGAAGATCGAGCGTATCGGAGCGTATCGGGTCGAATGAAAGAACGGGTATTGCAATCAATCGTATCGTCAAACTGGGTTTTCGACGGGGTCGCTGTTCGAGAACATAGGCGCGGCCGTGAACAATGGCGGGAGAACGAGTCGTAGAGGAACGGAGGAGGGTCGGCGCAGGCGGGAGGGGGGCTAGAATCGTTGCAGATGTATTCCATCCGCCGTTTCCTTGGTGCGCACCTGTGTCGTAACAGCAGATACCTCTTGATTCTCGGAGCCCAGGAGTTGTCGGGAGCAAATAAATCTGTGCGATGCGGTCGCCTGAGAGGCATATTGAGTATGTCGATAGGACAGCGACGCTGGTGATCGCGGGCTCGTCGTGGTGGGAGAACCGAGTCGTCGACTGCGGGGAGGGTCGAGGCCAAGAGTCGATGGGGAAGACTGCATATTTCCGTAGACTTCTAGCTCTTCGGTGACATCGCTCTTGGGGTTCTTATAGCCCTTTTGGTGCACGCATCGCTGAGGCGCGATGGGTTGGTGAGGTCTCGCAGCAAGGAAGACATCTCGAATTGTCGCGTGGACTGGACTGGACGATGTTGAACAACGAGGAAACGCTGTAGAAAGCGCGGCGAATTCGAAGCGAAGGCAGGCGATCACAGAGGCCAAGGGCGATCAGGTACTCTTTGCCGAATGCATCTTGATGAGCGCGAAGTCGATTCGGTTTGGGACGAGGCGCGGAACGGCTGATTCTTCGGAGCTCAGGTGCTGAGACAGACGACGAGCCTAGGAAGACCTTATCGACGGGAGAATGTCCTTCCACCGGAAGAGCGCTCGTTAATTCGAATCAATAGAAGGATGTGAGTCGGGTGTCTCGAGTTGTGATATAGAGACTGCGAGAGATCACAAAGGAATGCTAAATGGAAAGAGCCCATGACACCAGCAGGAAGCTAGCGCCACGGAGAGCGCCACACTCACATCCGTGGCGCACTCTCCAAGTGGACCCAGATTCCTCCACCGGCCCAACTTCAAACTGTCACCACGAGCGCAAATGAAGAGAAAAAAAGATAAAAGTGTCTGCAATCGATTCCTTTCGACCCAAAGATCAAAATAAAAATTCAAAATTAACGAAAAAAGAAACTCCCCGTGAGAGACTCGAACTCTCAACTTTCAGATTTCATTTGTTTGTAAAAGTCTGACACGCTAACCAATTGCGTCAACGGGGATGCTTGACTTGTGTTGTTATTCCCTGCTCAAACTCTGGAATATAACCACCACTACTCTAGGACGTAGTAAGTTATGTTACCGTTCTCCTAATCTGTCATGCCTTAATTGCAACATTTTGTATAGCCATAAGAAAAGAAATTACTGCTTTCTTATTTTTTCCATGGCTTAGTAGATAGTATTAATTTTCTTTTAATAATTAACTAGGTATATTATTACAGTCTGGATTAGTATTATAAACACCAAGACTACCCTGCAGGTTATATATATGTTATAACAGAAGTCTTTAGTCTCTACATACAACTGCTACTAATTACTTATATATTACTTGTCTAGCAAACGGAAATAAATAGAGATCCCATGATATTATTATTTTCTAAACCCCATGGCGAGAAGATATGGTCATTGTAATGCCTGATGTCTGTTATACGTGTTCTAAAAATATTTAATTCATTGATATCGCATCGCAGGTCAAGCATCTTGAGAAACTCAAAGCTGGTGGCCAGTTCATAAATACATAAGAAGCAAAAACGAGAAATTTAACACATCAAATTAGTTTAGTAGTGGATATACTCAAACAACTGGAAGAAGCTTACAGCCCACGCTGTCCCCATAGAGTTGAAGATGACACCACGTGTCTTCAATTCGTTCTCGAGATTAACCCTTCTTCCAACCTTGATGACAAAATTCTTTCCATTGGACCCGATAATCCAATCATCTGAGCCAAAGATATCTCCGAGCGCACCTCGGAGCCTTTCCAGCCTGCAGAACCGCTTGATCGGGAACTCATGTCTGAACACAAGCTTCTCAGTGTTGACAGCATTTTTGCTGCCCCATCTTTTGGTAGTAGTAGGCATTGTGTCGTAATGTTGGACTTTTTATTTGATGCAGTTGTTTACTTGGATGGAGTGTATGGGGATGACAGTTTGGGTTCTTGGGGGCCTCTTATAGGGAGCCTTGGAGACGAAAGGCAGCCGACATTGACACTACTTGATAACACGTGCGGTTCACTTGCTGAAGGAACTCACGATAAGAGCATCAATCTACGCTGATACGTAAACTTCACGGGACACAAGACTAATCTATCTCTGAATTCACCTGCTGAATTATGACTGGTTGACAGATTCCCGCCATCAGTTGGACAACAATGTGCTTCCGTATATCAGCAGCGAATGTCTGAAGTACTTGTCGTGCATTCACGACATCAATTCATAGCAGTGTTTAAGAAAGGGACCATGTTGACGTCTCTCATGACCGCAATGACCTCTCTGAATAGACCGCTGTCAGTGGTCCGGTGGAAATCTTGAAGGCGATCAAGCTTGGTTCTTAAAGGCATCTATCTGCTTTCCTTTGATGGGGCTAGTCTTCTGTTTCGACGATCACATCCTCTGAGCATGGTGATGCTCGACCCAGCGCAAAGATAATGAAACGAAAGGACTCCAACGGTCAAGTATAAATAGACCTACAACCCCGAATATTTCCCACGCCAAAAACATCAACACAACCAAACCTCTACATATTACCAACATCAACACTAAAAACATAATCATGCCTTCTGGATCCTGTTCCAAGACCGACCAGGGAGCCGCTGAGTGGTCCTGTGACCATAACATCGAACTTGACCTCATCAACAACCGGGGAACATTTGAAGCCGCCTTGAGAGTCATTTACCCTCTTGGGTTTAAAGTAAACTACAAGTACAGTCCCAACACCTGCCATGTTACTGCGCTTGCGAAAACCCCAGAACCAGCCGACCTGCAGAGAAAACTCCAAGATGTCGGTGCTATTCTTCAAGGCTGAGGGAATGGGAGCTGAAGTGGATGGCCCATTATCGCGCGTAGGGAAGAGAAGCGTACAGCAAATGCCATTTTGAGATGCCGAAGGTTTTGAGCTACCAATAGTTATTCACATAGGAATCGCATAAGTTAAACCACCATAAATGACGAGTGAAAGAAGTGATGTTGAGAGATGTTCAAGTTAGGCCAATAGTCACACCAAGATCTCTGTAGTCACAGCGAATCTGCAATAAGATGTAAATCGAGAAGTGAACGAATCTGAAAAGCCGAGGAAGTGTGAAACCACTTTGTTATGGATGTTCTGAGCCCATACAAGCTTCGAAGTTCCGGGACAGTGATTGGTAATGTTTCCCAAAGGTCGCGACAACTTGGAATCGGAAACAGCACTGAAAATACCACGGGAGCGGTATGCTCTAGATAGATAGAGATGAATTGATACTAATTCTGTGCGGTGAATATAAGCTCTCAGTCTCAACTATAAATAACACAAAACTAAACAACAACCGATATCAAAACAGTATATAACTATCTATATAAAGGGCACATCTATTACAACCGCTATACAGCAAAAATGGCTGCAGAATCTAAACTAGGAGATAATACAATATGGCACACGTTTACAAGATATATCCCAGAATGGTTTGTTAGCGACTATTCCAAACTGGAGAAAGGCTTGAAGGAATTCTTCCCTGGCGGAATTGATGTCACATTTGAGAAGGAAACCGCAGATCATGTAGCACATTACAAGGTAATCGGGCTCCGAGACAGTCTCGATAACATCAACCTACAGAAATTCCTCACGGACGGCGAATATGTTTTACGGGATTGAGCGCGGAGGCAATAGAAAGGGAGGCAGACCACCATAGGAGAGACTTCGTTATTCTTTAGAGTTGACGTTACATAGCCATATGCTGCTGAGTTTACCTCGGTAAACGATATAATTTGAAGTTTTAGTACCTCAGGGATTTAGTTAAGGGAAGAAGGCGATATCAGAGGAGCTCTGAGCAGAAGACAACGGAGCAAGTCATGATGCTTGAAAGATTATGCACATAGCACGCACGTTTGTCGTGAATGACCCTTTAAAAATGCGCAAAGAAGCTTCTAGACCAGTGAACTACAAGACTATTCACTTTTGAGAAACAAGAGGTCGCTGTTCACGGCCCAGGGATCGTGAACTATGTTTGTCGAAATGGTAGTGACAATGCAACGGGCAAAGCGTATTGAGTATAGATAGCGGCGACGAGTCCGTTGAATGACCGGCCAAGGAGGAACAAAACGTGACCACACATCCATTGGACAATTACACCCCAAATACTCGAGAACGATATCCCCCGCAGTTAAGATGTCCCGAGGCTCTACTATCGGAAACAAAGATGAATACAAGCCATGCACCAAGTTCATCCCTCGCAAGATCGTTGAAGAAAAAAACAAAAAGGCTTTAGAAGAAAAGTTGCTTAGCTTCTTTCCTGGTGGAGTAATCATGACAAGGACAGTGGTTGGGGAGCTTTATAAGGTAGAGGGACTTGTGCTCAAGAGTTCAGAAGATTTCAATCTGCTGGAAAAACTGCAGGACCTTAATCTCCTCATGAAGGAATGAGAGACAGGGGTGAAGAGGTGGAAATACTGGGAGGGGACTGTCGTGATGGAAGGCCAGAAGGAGAGAGGCCGTATTCATAACACTATACAGCTGCATTTGGTCAGAACAAAGAGCTTCGGTCGGGCTGCAAACGAAGGCGAAGTAATAATGTTTTGTTTGATAAGATCATTGTAGGTGCCAGAAATGTGAATGCTACTTCAACGAAAAAGTGTTAGCTGAGTAGGTATGTCCAACATGTTTCCCAGAGGACGGAAGACTCGCCCGAGTAGTGAAGGTATTGCAAAGAGAACTTGAGGAGCAACTACAAAAGTTCCGACAATCGTGTTAGCTGAGAGGCCATTATGCAAGGATTCACTCTCGAGAAGTGAAGAGACCGTAATCACCACGCTTTCGAGAGTGATGATATGTCTAATAGACCTGGGAAATGACTACAGTCTGAAGGTTGTTCATTGACATATGGCCCATAATCACGCCCCCAAATGACTCTGACAAGTGTCTGTTGCAATGGCAGTGAAACCGCCACGAGCTGAAGATTAACTATAGAAAGAGGCGATTCGCCAGTCAATTAGCTAGACACTCAGTAGACGTCCGCAACACTACATCAAACTTATCACACCTTCACATTCATATTCACTACTTGCAAGCATGCCTGCAGACTCCGGTTCAGCAGATCAAGAACCCGAGACTTGGGGCAGTCAAATTAAATATGTCCCCGTTCGTCTTGTCAAGGACGTGAACAGTTTCAAAGCAGCATTGAAGAAACACTATGGTGAAGGAGTGACGCACCCTATCAAGGGCTCACACACAGAAGAGGCCGTCTATGAGGTTAAGGCACCCAAAGCGAGTACAGGACCCACAGATCTGGTGAAGACTCTCCAGGAGGAGGATGTCCTTAAGAAAGAGGGATGGAGGGGGAGAGGAAGACGTCCAACATCATGGTTCCGTCGCTGAGGAAGGTGAGATATAGCAGCTGAAACGTTCGCTATATCAGGTACAATGGGATCAATTATTGACTCTTTTAAACTGAAGCCTGCGACTCTGAAGTGAAGTGATGATGTAAGGTGATTTGTTTGTCCAGACCACCAGAAAGGGTGAGGCTGTGAATAGCTGCTTCAGAAACCTGTTCGCTCTGGAGAAGTGAGAGTAATTGTACACTGTACATTGCGATGGCAGTGACACCACCATAGCCGCCTATAAATTACATCGATGTATTAGAAAAATGAAATAACAACCAACATCATAACTCACTTATAGCATAGCCACTTATACGACATACCCTTTAATTAGAACATCTATAGAACAATGGCGACTTACGGGTCTAAAATTCATGACATCCCCATACGACTTATTGGCGACGAGAGTGCTTTCGAAAGAGCCGTAGAAGCCATTTATCCGAATGGTGTCACGTTTACATATCACAGAACAGGGACTACCGCTTCACCATGGCCAGTGTGCAATGTTCAAGCGAATTCAAGCACTGGACCAGCCGATCTCGTCAAGCACCTCCAGGACACTGAGGTTATCATGAAGGAGTGATGGAGTCATGGGAATATAGGTGGAGAAAATGCAAAGAGAACCTCAGAGGACAAGGAGGGCAGATATGGCAAGCAAAATGCTATGGCTGTTCTAATAATTTAAAGAGCTCTCAATAGTTGATTCAATAGATTAAGCCATTTTCCCTCAATATGAAGGCTAAGAAGAAGTATATTGTCTTCTGATAGGCTGAAAGCACTAAGTTCTGTGTAGTGATTATAAGCTCTCAGCCACAGGCCTCAACCGCAAGTCACACGTCTAAGGCTGAAAGCACGTAGCAGAAAAGCAGAGAGCTGTGAGTAGAATCTGCAGTGAAAAAGTGATTACAACCCGTTCATGAAAGTAGAGTGAGCCAACACGACTTTAATGCTCAAAAACCATCTTACTCGCGTCCCTTTGGGACTCACGTGGACCAAAGCCATATAGAGTTTGGAATATTAGGGCACAGCTTACGAATGGTACAATGCAAGCTTTCTATGTAATTGAAGTGGCCCTCTTATGGACAATTACTCATCATTAAGCAGTCGTTAGGCAGGCGTATCAATAGTTGCTTGATGGTAAACTGGCTCGGAATGAATGAAGAGGAAAATGACGCAGAACTCATCAAGAAGCGGACTGAACAAGGTGAGGTATTATTCTGGGCCACCAATCAACAGTATGAAAAGCGGATTAATGATTTATGCAATATAGAGGATGAAGAGGGGCTCTAACTTTTTCTTCTTCTTCCGCATGATACTTGTGTGGTACAAGCGGGAGTTTGCTTGCCATTTGTCACTGAGAGCTGTGGCTGACTTGGCCACCAAAGCAATGGGAAGCAGCTGGACGGGAGATGGGGGCACTGGAAAAGTGTCCTCAATTGGAAAAAGGTTCCAAGTTTGATGGGGAATGTGCCCAAAGTGTCAGTTGAATGGAAGACTGCTGAAAGACAAATCACGGTTCTGCCAGACTTCCTGCACGCGTGAGTCTGCCAGACTGTGGCCTAGGTCTAACTTGCCGAGATATCGATAAGGTTTACTTCGTTAAACTTGACGGTCTTGTCGTCTTGTAGCATGATGAGTGCTTGGTTAAACGAGTCCATTTGTACGACGGCCGTATGATCACAAGGTTCGTCCACAACTTCAAAGTGTATTATGCTTGCAACACGAGTTCGAAAAAGCCCTAACTTAATTTCCAGGGGAATAAATATGCGTGTACTCGCCAATCAAAAAGCTGCCACCAAAAAGTCCTCTATTTTCCAAACACTTACGCTACAGGATGTTGATTTTCAACTTGTTCAATATCGCCATCTTGGCCCTGAGAAACCAAGTGTTCGCGACACCTGTCCCTGGCGACAACACACGTCACGCTCGCAGCCCCCCGCCTCCTATCCCCCCAGCACCTCCAGCAACCACTGCAAACAAGTCAACTGTAGAGATTCACCCACGTATTGCCCTTCAAGTCGGCCCTATCCCGAAAATCCACCTTGTCCCAAGGCACCAGCTCGACAACTTCGCCGGCAAACCCGTCCCTCCACATCGACCACACCAACGGCGCGACCTTCCAGACATCGGCCAGTTGGTCGCCTACCCGTTCGGCAAACTACCAGACTTCGTAAAAGACGACAGGTATGAGTGGAATAACATACAATACCCCGCCTATGCCTTCGGGAGGGTTCTCCTGGGCGCAAAGTCATATGCGAACGCTCAGCCGAGAACTTGCAGTGGATCTCTGGTTGGTCCACGACACGTCTTGATAGCGAGGCACTGCTTTGGGGATAAATTAGCCGACAGTATTTCATTTGAATCCAACTTTTTTGAGGGCCGGAGCGGAGGGACATCGTACGCGACGGACGTCATCACTCTGGACGGCCTAGAATGTCAAAAAACGCCCAAAGATGGAGAAGAGAAATTTAATTGTACACTCTTGAACGACTGGGCTATCTTGATCCTCGCGGATCGAATGGGGTGAGACACACGGGGTACCTCGGGGTAAAAAGAATTCGATACAAAGACGCTGATGAACAAGCAACCATTTGTGAGTAAAAAAGAGAACAGAACAAATGAATGAACACTAATGTTAAGTAGTCACACGTGGGATTTCCTAATAAATTCTTGTACGACAAAGGAAAGCCTCTGAGGCAGGATGGAATAACAGTGGAGAAATGTTATACCTCTTGCGACATTCCTGGCGACCGGCTGTTGACTGACGCAGATTGCCAGTGCGGAGCATCAGGAGGACCCTTGTTTCGAATGGAAGATGGGCTAGCTTGGCAGTATGGGGTGGCGAGTTCACGTTTTTGGGATCTCACCAAAAGCCAGACTCCTCCGGATAGGTGTGCTTTTGTATCCAGCACCAAGTTTATCACTGCAGCTGCTATGGCGCGACAGCAGTTTCCTTAGTATTTCTGGCCATCGGTATGCTGTTAGCAAGATAGCTACGTAACTGTATGCGAGAAGATGGAACTTAATAAATCGCGTCGATTGGCCAACGAGACCTCCCTGCTTTATGCCTTATTTAGTCTGCAATGTCGACGCAGCGGTCTTAGCGGGCGTCAAGAGCGCCCTATCAAGGCAGTGACAATGGAAGATATGATGAGAGTAAGAGAGTGAGATAATGGAATCAGGGGATGAACCTTCTTGCACACCTTTACGCATCTGCGAAACAAGCCAGTGGTCGTGGCGAGCTGAACTAGACGTGTTCAGACCCCTGAACAGGTAAACAGGCCTAGAACAACCACTGATGGTGACGGAACACTACACTACTGACACTAGGACGGTGATCACATCATGGAACCTGGTTTGTGTGACTGCAGAGACCTCTGACACCCAATGAGCGAGAGTGGCCAAACATCTAGCTCTCTACGAAGGAGGGTTGCTGTCTCCCTACGGTCACAGGGCCTGGGCATCTAGGATGGCAACAAGCCACTGAACAAGAGTGAAAAACGAGCTGCAGCATCTATACGTGCCAGCTGACTGCTGAAGATGATGAGAGCATCTTCAGCACATCGTTGATGTCGTCGAAGGACACTTCAATACGAAGCCCTTGGTCCTTGTGACTTGACGAGACTCATGCTACCATTCAAGAAGACTGCCTTCAGACATAAAGGAACTGACCGCTATGAAAGATAGCTGTATTATTGGATACAGGCTTCTGTATCGTGAAGGCTGCGCGTCAGGAGTGGTGAAGGATTGCGCGACCACTAGGTTCCCCCTAAACACAATCACATATCGACGGGCAACCCGGCCACCCACCATGGAGCGTGGTGTTGGTCGAGAAGACTTTGTGGCTTGCATGGCATCCAAGTTATGAATGTGCCGTAAGTTGGACGGTAACATGTACTGCTTCGACATCTCAGCTCGGAGTCTCGAACATGGAACCCACATCAGGCAGCGCCACTTGAGTAGCCCCTGGCGAGCATTCTATCCAAACTTGAGTATTGCGAGAAGAAACACTGAGAGGACCGTACTTGAAAGATATTTGAGGTGAGGAGCGTCTTCCTTGACACGAGGTGAACTCCCGTTGAGTGCTGAAGATATTAGACTCCTAGAGGCGAGCTTGCGTATTTATAATAAAAGACTTGAATAGAAAAACCCTGATTTAAGAGATGAAATCCGAAAGAACCAAGCAATGCGCACGACGCATATCCACTGGTGGACGATCTCGGATGCAACCGCTTTTCTTTTGCTCCATTGATGTACATCGTAAGACGCATAGACTTGCTACCACCAAACATCAACAGTCTGCTCTGAGCCTAGTTCCTCAGGGCTTCTTGACTCCTTTGTCTGACAGATGAGTGGAACTTCCATATCACCATGATTTCCAACCAGGCTTTGCCTTGGCAAGCAAGAGAATCGGAATACTGAGCCGTGTTATTATCTTGACCTGAATCCAGGCGAGGCTTGATAAGAATTGAAATGAGGCCAACCTATCACATCACCAAGTTACAATGAGTTTCATCAGCCTTCATCGGGAAGAGTAGGATGTCAAACTTCCCCAAGTTCAAGCCAAGCCGTCATTCCCCAACTCATATCTATGTGATAACATGCATTATTGTTGGCGCTATCTCCCCTTGCTTCTTGGCCTCGGTTCCGACCCCATCCGGACCACGAGAGCTGAATCCCCGTAGTACTGGCGGGATCCCAATAGTAGCCCCCGAGACTCTTTTCCCCAAGAAGCCAAGCGAAATCCACGCTATACGACGCTGAATCTGACACCAGAGCCTCATCGGATGAAATAGGAACCCAAGCGCATTCCAAACACCTTCCAGCAACCAATCTACGGAAATGTACATTTCTCCAAGGTCGCATTGCGTCTTTCAACCCTGGAGCAATAGAGTTCCGTCTCAAGGATGACGTGCCAAGAATACGAGTCCCCGTAAGCATCCGAAGTCCAAACCAACAGCATACTCAGACCAATCCAGTAATTGCGCCGATGGCTTCGCTTAGAAACACCGTTAGTAAACTGTCTGTGCTCATCATCCCCAGTTATCACAGTGAGATACCCTTGCGGGGTAAGCTAATCACTCCCCGTTCTAGCTGAAATAGCTGATATCTAGGAAAAGCTAAGACTAAACCCCAGAGCGAACCAACGCCATAAAGTGGAACAACGTCACAGCGCATTTGGGGATGGTGCAGATCTGTAAGACACCAATCACCAAGCGGTGAATCCTTCGAGAAGACGTCTAGTGGGAGATCCTGTCGAAAAGAATCCGGGAAGGCGGGCTATCTCGAGCCTTTCATTTGACACTGAAGTGTGAGGAGCGGGCGTCGAGTCGATAGTGCAGGCGGCTACTGGAATGTTTGTCTGAATAGGGCTAAGCACATGCATGACTAGAATGCATTAAGAAGCGGCAATTCTTCTAGAAAACAACTTGGTTGCAAGATCAGCGTGCTTAAAACCAACCCTAGCATCATTTCACCGGCGTATCACTGGATAATTACAGTGGCGGAGCATCGTTAGTGGAGTGTTAGTGAAGTGCTAGTGCAAAGTTCGCGGAGTAGACAGCCCCCAACCCCCCTCAGCGGGCAAGATCCCCCCGCAGATATGACACTCTAGCTGTTGGACTAGAGCGGGAATCTTCGGAACGGTCTGGACTCGCCAAGAGGGGGTTCTGATACAGGCGCTACGATGTTGTGATGCAATGCTCCGAATTTCTAGGCTGCGAGTTTTGGTACGAGAGATTAGGGTGGTATTCGTGACCCAATCTCTGGCACATCCCTGTTGATGCTGTGAGATGGGCTTACGGTTGCATTGAGCAGCCCACATGCCGTACTTTAGGTAGCTGTATTATTGTCATTGCGTAAGTTTGATAGCGCAACGCTGGGGGAGATTGAAGGCTGAATCGACGATTCACTTACAGCTTATTATCTCTTGGAGGTGATTCCAATAATGAGGAGAGCAGCCAAGGTGACTCCTCTCCTTGGCCAAAAAGGGTGCGGAGGCAGCCAAGTAGTCTAGTCAGCGGAGTAGCCAAGCCAGTCTCTCGCTTCAACATGCGGAGACAACTACCACCCTCACTCTTGGCCAGCAACTAATGAATCAGGCAAAGCGATACAAACGCCAAAGCAATCATC
>NC_030992.1:4054171-4120478 GCF_000149955.1 Fusarium oxysporum f. sp. lycopersici 4287
TCAGCTGCATGACGCGGGGGAACGGTACTTACTGTTGAATCCCTGCTGCTTTTACCCCATGTCTACTCCGCAACCTTAACCGTTAAGCTTAATCTCCTTCCCTGTTCGGTATGGCCTTGTTGCTGCGGGCGTACAGTTCTGGAAATCCCGCACTCTTAGCGGTGGGGAACAGACTTGGAGTTCTCGTCTACCTGGCTAGGCTTGGTTTGTTAATGTGAGGGCTGATTTGGAGGTCTTCAGGGAGGCAGTGCAATGCGATATTCTCCAATAAGAGAGAAGACTAACGGCTCGTGACGATAACGCCACTGAGGTTGACCATTCTTCTAGAAGAAAAGAAGCATTCTCTAGCTGAATAACTCAAAGCTTAATACGTTCTCGTATGAAATGCAACCTGTTAAACGCTCGGAACTACTATCCATAATGGTTTAACCCATCTTGGCAACGTTTTCTAGCGCTGTGATAAACCTGCTCGTATACTAGAAGCGCAGACCATCTGTTGATCAATGACACACAACACCATGACAGTGTTGTCAGCTAGTTCATCCCTGTTTTCGCAAGACGAGTACTACCCCAAGTTCTTGGCGAGGTTCCACACGGGCCATTAGGTCTAGACCAACTTAATCTCTACTTCCCAGATCTGTCCTCCGAATTTCATGTCTACGGGATTGCCGACTCCTACTCTGCACCCCGCAATGCGGGGGATGGTCAAGGCCATGGGGAACTTGGGGGATGATCACTGCATCCCCAGGTTTCGGTCGCTGTCAAGAAATGTCTATATAACTGTCCTTGAAGCGCCCACTATTTTGTTCTCATCAAGGCAGTCGATCGCTTTGACTACCCAACTACCTCTCACATCTTATAAACTTCTTCTTGACTTGTAATTCATCATGGCCCAACGTGACGACAAGACCGACATCAGGGACGTCGAGCCCCAGATCTTTCAGAATGAGTATCCTGAGAAGGCAATCCCTCAAGTTGAGAAGATTGATTACTCTGGTGCTCATGAGAAGACTGATCCCAAGGAGATTGCTCTTGTGAAGAAGCTTGATCGGTGGATGATGGTGAGTGACTGATTACTGATACAAAGGAGATCAGTGTGCTGACGTTGATAGCCTATGCTTTGGAGTATGTACTGGCTCAACTATCTTGATCGCAATGCTATTGCTCTTGCACGTCTGAATGATCTTGAGGAGGATCTTAACCTCAAGGGAACTGGTAAGCCCTACCGTCACATCTTCAAGGTCTTGACTAACAATGTGCAGAGTACCAAACCTGTGTTTCTATCCTCTTCGTCGGTTACATCCTCGGCCAAATCCCCTCCAACATGTTCCTCACTCGCACCCGCCCCTCGCGCTACATGGTAAGCTGCCTCTCTCCCACTCACTCCCGGTTACAAAAAGACTAACCCGTCAGGGTATCATGATGATGCTCTGGGCCGTCGTCAGCGCCCTCACCGCCGTCGCAAAAGACTTCAAGGGTCTCCTCCTCACCGCTTCTTCCTCGGTCTTACCGAAGCACCCTACTTCCCCGGCGCCGTCTACCTCCTCTCCATCTTCTACACCCGCAAGGAGGTCGCAACCCGCATCGCCATCTTATACACCGGAAACATCCTCGCCACTGCTTTCGCTGGTCTCATCGCTGCTGGTATCTTCCACGGTCTTGATGACGTCGCTGGCATTGCTGGTTGGAAGTGGCTCTTCATCCTCCAGGGTGCTGTTACTTTTGTGATTGCTGTTATTGGCTACTTTGTCCTCCCTGATTTCCCTCTTACCACTCGATGGTTGACTGAGGAGGAGAGACAGTTGGCGCATAACCGTATGGAACTCGATACTGTGGGTAACAAGGGTGAGACCAGCACCTGGAAGGGTCTTCAGCAGGCTGCCAAGGACCCTATGGTATGGATCTTCTGTGCCATGGCTCATCTCCACTTGGCTGCCAACGGCTTCAAGAACTTTGTAAGTCTTTCTACCCCTCAATTTGGGTCAACTACTAACAGGTTAGTTCCCCACTGTCGTCAAGACTCTCGGCTTCAACACTACCATCACTCTCGTCCTCACATGCCCTCCCTACCTCATCGCCGGCGCCAGCACCATTCTCGTTTCATGGATGTCAGGAAAGTACAACGAGCGAACCTGGCACATCACCGCCTCCAAGACCGTCGCAGTCATCGGATTCGCCTCTGCCGCCGCTACTCTCAACACAGCCGGTCGCTACGTCTGCATGGTCATCTTCACCATCGGAACCTACGCCGTCAACAGTCTCATCCTCGGATGGTGCGGCTCTGTCTGCGGTCAGACCAAGGAGAAGAAGGCTGTTGCCATCAGCATGGTTACTATGATTATGAACATTAGCTTCATCTGGACTCCTTATCTCTGGCCTTCTAGCGATGAGCCCAGATATGCTATTGCCATGTCGAGCAGTGCTGCTTTCAGTATTGGTACTGCTGCGCTTGCTTGGGTTGCGAAGATTATTCTCAAGAGGCGAAACCAGAAGCTTCGTGCTCAGGACAGTGAGACTGAGGTCTTTTATGTCTACTAAGGACATTAGATGATGAATTGATGATTTGGAATATCAACCAGAGTTTCTGGGAGAATGGCAGGATTTGAGCAGGAATCGAAGGATATAGAGATGGTAGAGTAGATATGTCAATACTTGGTCTCTTTCGCAATATCAGACTGCTTCACACAATCATGCCTCCCCAGTTTGACGTGCATGTTAGTTGATCACTCAAGACGAATCAATTATCTACGATACAAATTGAATGGGGTTAACAACTAATAATATTAAGTAAAAATGGTGAAATTGTCGTTGGTCGTACAGACAAAAGAAAATCGCTCGAAAGTGCAAAAGGAAACTCCGGTACAGGGAATCGAACCCTGGGCTCCGCGGTACTGATCCCTCAGATTATGAGAGCGCGAAATGTTAGCCACTACACCATACCGGATTAGATGGGCTGATTATACTTTGCCGTTCAAGAATTACGCAATAGGAATGCAAGCAGTCTGCAAAGTACCTGTCCGAGAAATTGGCTCCAGTAATGTTTTCACAGCTGCCCCATATGTCCAGCGACGCCTCGCGAAAGGCACTTGAACAGGACATTTGGTGCGTTCATTCTGGTGAGCGAAGACCTGTGCGACCTACGCCAAAGTCAATGCCTCTGTGAACTGCGAATTAGCATGAACTCGAGGGACATCGATCAGGGCTTTCGTGTTCCTGGTCAACTCAGGTCATGGTGATCAGGCAGTCGTACTTGCGCCAGCATGATAGTGGTATAGAAGATAATCTTGGCGTACTCGGTTGTTAGTCTGTTAGTTCGGTCGAAGTTGATATGGCATTGACCAGTTAAGACGAAGGACAGGAAGATTGCGGCATGAGAGTTCACAGGCAACTGGATAAGAGCAAAAGAAAAGACTGAACATAGTTGAAGACGAAGAAGATGTTAAGCTGATAGAATGGCTTGCCATGTGAGAAGATTAGACGACCGATGATTGTCATTTGTGCCATCTCTGGTACTACCTACAATACAGAAGAATTGAAGTATGAGACTTTATATCGTATGTTCTTCACCGCAATGCTCATACCAATGTCCCTGAGTCCTGTTCAGGCCTGCACTGCCATAAAATCTCTCGACTGAGGTGTTCAATGTGAAGCTTCAAGAAACTTGTCACTACAAGTGAGCATCACAACCGTCTCTCCTCATGCCATTGGCTGTATTGATCCTGTTCTCAGAAGCAACTTCTGGCCATCTTCAATTATGGGATGGTTCACCATCACAAGGCCTCAGATGGCATATGAGACTGGCAGACCAGGCAGCACCCCCAGCCCTGCATCCTGTTCCCTTCCACTGCCAGCTTCACACAACGACCAGGCAAACAAACACTCGAGCCACTGCCAGTGGCAATGGACACTCTCCCTTCTCCCACGTTTTGGGTCTCTTATTAGTTCACACTTCAAATCCGATCAACTCTTCCTTTTTCTTCCTCCACACACCAACATCATTCCCAAACATATCACGCGCAACTGACTACCTTATCCTTCCACCAACAATTTCTTACTTCCTTCTTCTATCATCACAAGTCTTGGGGTAACAAGGGAACTTTCTTATCTATCACATATCAGAGCTGAAGACTTCCATTATATTAGCTCTTGGTATCACAGGAACTGTCCGTCAACTTACTTAACTCAAGGAACAGGGCCAACTCTCTCAGAGTACCACCCATCAACGATTACCTCTCCTTTACACAGTATCATCCTCTTCGATCTCAAACACGTACATTTTTACCTAGTCTCATTTGCAGGACACAAAGTCTTCTGTAGTGTCTTGCTATTTCCACGGAAGACGTTTAGTTATCACATGCCACATCGCTGTTGACTTTGGAGAATTGTCCACAACTTCCTGATCAATTCGTTTCCGCATCTGAACGTCAACGATATCCCCCGCTTGGCTCTACCGAAAACTTAACGTCTTTCTCCTCGCGACAATCGCCTTCGTTTGATCACGCCACGCGTTCGGCACAGACTTCTCACTAGCAAACTTTTACCCTTCTTCCATCTACGCACCAAACGAACCATTTTGCCTACGAGTTGACCTTAAGATCTACACCTCGATATCAACAGCACCACCAACGAAAACCTCCAATCCGCATCACAGTAAGTCATCATTCTTTATCAGTTAACTTGATATCATCCTCATACACAACTTGTCGTTTCCCGTGTCATATTTAATACTAACTCTCTCAGATGCTGTTTCCGTTTTCTCAACTCCCCATGGAGGTCAAGGTAGAAATCTTGCGCTACGTACTCCCACCGATGGCTAGCCCAGTGGATTACGGAATTCACCCACAGGCCGCTTACGTCGCCGCAGAGAATCTGATGTGCGTGTCCAAGGAATTCAAGCAGGTGGTTGAAATGCTTCACTGTATCAAGGCCGTCAACAACGACGATGGAAAGACGAAATTTACCATGGATCCCATACGGGATACTCTAGTTGTGTTTTGGATGGCGCTTCCGAATCCGAGCCCGAACAATTCATGGATTCAGTCCATGAAGGTGGCGGGCTACGAAGTTGACGACAACGCCCTACCAATCCGTCGTCTGATCGCCCATAGCCCATTCCCTATGCAGGCCCGGCCACAGGACCCCTCCGGATTTAGTAAGTCATGAACAACCGTCAATGAAAAAATCGCTAATGTCGATAGTTTCCCGAACCAACCGAGCACAAACCGTTGCGAACACTCTTCGGTGGTTAGACGTGCCTTTCGAGACGGAACTTCCTATGTTCTCTCACTTTCCTTTCTTGGAGGAAGCCGTAGTATCAGTCTCAATGATGAACCGAATGTGGCATATTTCCGGATTCCAAATGGAGGGCCCGGATGTTGTAGCACCACGCGAAAACGGCGAGTCGTGGGGCCTCAACCGTGTTATGCCTCACAATCGTGCTGCCTCGCGATACTTCAAAGCTAAGGGTATTGAGGCTGACACAGGAATCTCTTGGGAGTTCCCAGCCTCTGTCTTTTCCACCAACCACGGATGCCTTATCTCGCAGCCAGAAGATATCGCTTCGCATGTTGATCAGAACGCTGTCCTTATGCAACCGCTAGACCGGCCATTCATTGGGCTATATGGATATAGTCGCGGTACTCGCTCACTGGGAGGCAAATGGGCTGGCTTCCGCTACCACACACATACCCACAAGGTCCAATTCACCCCGCTGGCATGGCACGAAGTCGAGCCGATTGTGCATCGGCTGGGCTACAATCATCACGCGGTCAGCCGTCAACTTCCTGGCGGAAGTGATCCCCAGTTCATCGCGCGCGTCTGGATCATTCGGGAGGGAACAGAGCCGAAGAATGAGCCACATCACTGCTGGGTAGATGTAAAGGAGCCCGAAGAATACGACGAGCCCATGGTGACGCAGATCGCTACCACCTAGAAGATGGTGCGAGATACACTTCTTCGTCGACATGAAAATGGGCGTTACTATCTGGATATGAACTGAGGGAATCTCAGGAGCATATTGCCATGTGAGGGGTGATGAAAGAGGGTAGCATTGGCTGTTGAGGCACACTTGCATCGAATGAATGCTCTAGAGAGACTGGGATAGGAGCTTTAGGATGAGTCGGAGTCCACGTGTCAAGGAGACTTACTGACGGGAGATAAAGGTACGGGTATTGGCGTCTAGGATAAGGTTTGGGAATGAGAAAGTTCTTTTTGTGTGGACTCTTTAATGGCAGGGTTATCTGTCTTTCCTGTATGAATCTTGTTTAGCATAGCTCTTCCCAGCCCATCACTGAGCGGTGGACATTAGCCTAAATTTGAGGATAGTGTAATTCATATGAAGATAGCAAATACTATGGAAAACCTAGGGGAAGATTTAGTGCTTAATAGCTGCGCCTTGTGCCAGGTTTACCAGCGATTGACAGGATAAGGAGTTCTAGGAGACTATAGTTTATATCTGGTGGTTTTAATTTATGGATGGTGACTCTAAGCGAACATTACGTCTACCGGATAGACTAATACGTTTTGCAAAATGCCACCAGACCTTTAATTTTTGACACGAGATAGATAGTAAATACCTTGGACTACTTATTAAGCCTCGTGGTTAATTTTTCAACGGTCGAGTTTTAAGTCCAAAAGGTCTCTTCCAGGAGTCGCGTCCTCTTGGAACCCACTATTAGTGGATGGATAAAGTCCAAACAATTCTCCTTGCCAAAATACTTACAAACTTCTTTGGATCCTGGACAGAACGCGACACAGGTCCGAAGCAGCCGAAGATTTGGAATTTGAAGGAGCTATCTGGCCTACTGTCAAAGATAAATCACAACACCACGAACTCTTGAGAGATGGAATAGACAAGGACTGTGACTTTGGAAATGGATTTCCAGCGGCATAGCACTCAATCTTTACCACTTTCACTCTAGTCTAGTGACTCGGGCACAAACGGTATTGTTCGCTACCAGGCCTGTGATTCGATGAGGGACAGTGACTGATGAACAGCCACTGGCGCAAGAAACTCCAGGTGCCAGCCATTTCAAATCCAAGGAAGAGTGGTTTCAATGCTGCAATTGCCTTTGAGTAAAATACGATGTTTTTGAAGAAATTCCGCTTGTTCAAGACTAAAATTGTGTCCCCAATGTTCGAGCTAGAACATCATTACGAACATCATTTGTGGCTGTTGTACATATGAAACAAGAGCAATGAATGACGAGCGTTCGAGAAAACAACAAGGGTTCAGCTTCAGATCCATCTGCCCGCAGAATCTTGTACTCCTTATCTGTGTTGACGGCCTAAGGTTTAAACTTGTGGCCCGTAATCATCTACATAGTTGCATCTGCCCGCAAGAGATACTTGTTACTCTAAACTGACCTCAGTAGATCTCGAAATGCTCAACTAAATGCTCCGCATCATGAAACAGCATGTCCAAATCAAGCCCATACAAATAACAGTCACTCACCAAGGTCCACCCCTCACCCTCCTTCTTCCTCAACAGAAAAGGTCCATCCGAACCAGGAAAGTAAACAACTCGATCCCCCGATTTAGCTCTCGGACTCGCCAGTCCCAACGACCCCTTCTCACTAGTGAAAAGACATCGACCATAGCTTGCAGATGTGAACTTTTCGGAGAACTCTCTGAGATCATACCCAATAGCTTCGGGTTCTTCGTCTGGTTCCTCTTCAGATGTTGAGTCGGGGTCTTTTTCTTCCTTCTCTTTCCCGACACTTAGCCACCAGAGATAGAACTCGTGGTCGCGAAGAAACACGGATGGATCGGCTGATTCGAGAATACCGGTGCCGCAGTGTCGATACCACTGTGTGAATCCCACGCCAACGCTGAAGAGCTCAGAGCCATGAGTTGCTGTAAGTGTCGTCGCAAAAGCCTCGCTCACTGAAGATTCAGGAGCCTCCCACTCAGGAGCCAGTTTCGCAGTCAAGGTCTCCCACTCTTTCATCACCTTAGCAAAACCCTCAGTCCCCGGTGCGTGACAAACACCAGCTTCAAGTTCAGGTCCAACCTCCCGAACCGTGTCGACCATCTTTCCCCTGATCGTCAAACTTCCATGTTTCGAAAACGTTAAGCCCGGGAGATACTCCCTACCAAGGCTGGCACGAGGAAAACTAAGTTTTGTTCCGTCTGTACACCGAACATCGTAGTTTTCTTCCGCGTCTTTGCGATACGGTGCATACCAATGCTCCTCAGGGAGACTGTTGGTCGAAGTGTCTGTAAAATCTGGGACCCAGGATGGAAGATTTGGATAGCTGTGCTTTGCACCGAGATGCTTCAGGATACGAAGATCTTTAGTGAGAATGAGCACAGCCTGTGCGAACTGACGAAAGATATCTTCCACTGGTAGATCATAGTCAACGGGTATGAAACCTGGTTCGAATAAACCCAAAATACCATAGATCTTATCCCGAATCTCAGTAGTCTGACAAACGCGACTATACCCCAGAATACTCATTGGATCACTCCCAACCTTAAGAAGTCTCAGACTCCAAACGTGACTATCCGGATCAAACCCCTCGATCGGGTGATCACATTCTTTGCCACGCGAAGTCGACAGTCCCTTCGCACCACCTGAAAAGTCTGGCTTCCAACTCACATCAACGTTCCTCCACAGCGTCGAGTCCTCTCCACACATCATGACGGCTCTTTTCGCAAGGGCGATTTCTTGGATCACCCATGTGCGGAAGAACCACGGTCTTTTGACGAGGGCACTCCAAGCGTGGCGTTTATCTTGTGGTGGAGTTGAATCATTGTGGAATGAGTCGGGGATACTCTCGTCGTTGAGATGTTGGAATACGAGATGAGAATCATCGGCTGCGTCGCCGAGCCATACTACGACTTGACGGGCTGATTTGTAGATGTCGCCCATGATGCGGACTTGTTGGTTTCGTTCACCGTAAACGGATTGGTTGATACATAGGGCATCAACCCAGAGTGTTCGGACAGTGTCGGGAGATCGTAGGTGGATCAGTGCTGAGTGAAGGTTTGGTGTGATTGAGATATCTTGATCGCCGAGGTTGATATACCTGACTGGTGTTATGTCTCCCCAGACGTAGGAAAGAGCTTCGTAGTCGGGTTGAAACGTAATATCGCTATCGACTAAGCGTCCGACAAGAGGGTCTGTCCGGTTGCTCGACGGGAGGAGTTCGAGAAGTCTAAAGGAGCTGCTGCTGCTCAGAGGCTGATAAACATCTGCTGAAGAAATGACTCCCAAAGGAGAAGATGGTACTAAGTCATTTACACTCTGCAGAGTTGCGTAAGGGACCTCCTGTCTACCTTTGACCATACTCTCAATTTTCTCATCCCAAGCTCGCCTCTCAAGCGCCACGGTCTGCGCAACACGCCTCCTCACCTCTTCATAAGAGGGCATACTCCACTCCTCATCACCGGAGAGCTTCCCCTCCAACACCCTCACAATCTCAAGTCTCTCCTCAACGTCTCGGAACGACCCTCGACCACCTTTCCTCATCGCAGTGGATGCATCAACATATAACCCAGGACATTTTACATCAGCCCCCGCTTCCAGCAACATCTTGACAACCGGCAAATTACTTTTGATGATAGCGGTATGAAGCCAGCTCGTCTTCTTTGCTTTGAGATTTTCACGATGGAGACGTCGTCTTGAGATGAGAACCGTGTCGATATGTGGACCGGGATACTCCGTGATAAGATATCTTGTCTTCTCATGATGCATTGCACCAGAGGAGAGAAGCCACGTTACCATCTCCCCCCACGACTTGGGGTCATCAGGTAGCGATGCACCGTACTCACTAACACACCAGCGTAGGAGACTCAGTCTTCCTCTCTTCAGAGCTTTCTCCTGCAACGCCCCCGGATCAAGCTTGATACCATATGAAACAAGCAACTTTGCCACATCAACGCTTGAAACCCAGGTTGGCACTTCTTCGAGTCGTATTCCCTTGCTTAAAAGCCGTTTGGCTGCATCAAGCTCATTGTTCTGCGCGCAATATCTCAGCACGGCCTGGTAGTCAGAACTTTCAAGATCGCTCGCGTGTGCCATGAACGCCTCTAGAAATTCGAGAAGGTTTCCATCGTTTCCAAAACGATCTGATGCTATAGCAACTTCGATGGGCGTCAGATATCCCTTTGTGCTTCTGTGGTCGAAAATACAGTGTCGACGACTGCTGGCACTTTCGCCATGTTCTATCAAAGCCAAAACGATATCGATGTTGCAACCTGCGGCTGCAGCATGCATCGCTGTTCCGAAAGTCGAGCCCTCGCCTTGTCCTCCATCAACCATTCTTGGGCCAGCGACATCAGCAGCGGCACCATAAGCCAAAAGCTTCTTCACAAACTCCAGCGCTCCTTTGCGACAAGCAATATGAAGCATCATCACTAACCCCGCATCATCTTTGGGACATGAAAGACCCTGCTCCAGAAGATACATAATGATGCCACCCCAGGTAGCTTCGATATTAAGATCCCACAAGGGTGTGTCGAAGTTAACCCCAGGAGGCCAACCAACCCACGTCATGTCGACGATCTCTTGGGGAGAGATCAAAGCGTCAAGAGTAACCTGAAGAAGGTTGACCTGTTCTTTGAGCTCATCTTCTGCAGGATCCAAAGGCTCTCCAGCTTTGGCGGCCTTTTGTCTCTTGACAAGCTGCTCTGGCCCCCGGCGCTCCTGCACCGTCGAGATATCTGCTCCAGACTCGATGAGGAAGCGGAAGAGCTCCTCATACCCCAAGATACAGGTATAAACAAGCGGCGAATATCCCTCGTCATCAAAGCAATTCACCGCCGCCCCATGAGCTATAAGCAACTTGACCATCTCCAAAAGCTCAGGATTCGACTTCTTCGGGTCCTCACCCAACAACCCCGGATCAATCTTTGCCCTATTAATCGCAACCTGCAACAAATCTCTCTCCCTAACAAACAAATCACCTGCATCATCCTTCTCCAGCAGCGCACGCGCCAGCGGATAATCCACCCTCAGCTCTTTGGCTAGGCACCTACGCACGGCTTCGACGTGGTACGTCTTGAAAACGGGTGATCTTCCATGCAGAGCGAAGAATTCGTCGAGTTTTATTTTCTCGAGATTGGTGAGGAGTTGATCTCTTTCTGCGGAGGGTTTACGGCTGCAGAGGCTGAGGAGCCATTTCCCTGCGATTTCTTCAGGTGAGGCCATCTTTTGTGATTACGGTGAGTAAGATCAAGTCAGCCTGGCTGACGATGTTGAGACTCTGCCTTACAAGCGGGGCTAATGGATCCTGGTTATAATAATTTAGCGCTATATCCATCATCTGATACTTAGTCAGTCCCTATGCTTGAGCTGTGATACCAATTGACATTCTACATGAAACTGTCAGACGCGGTAATTGAGAATGGGCTGGTTTTGAAACAGGCAATATCAAAACTTTCCCTGTACCTGCAGGCCCTCAGCACTGAAATGATCAACATTAAACTTTTCGCCTGCAGCATGTCAATCAGCTGTACTCCGTCTTACATCCGAGCAATACCATCATCAAACTTTCAATAAGAAACCAACCTTGATGCCAACATACGTAATACCTAAAGCTGACCTCGGTAAGTTAAAAGCCATCAATCAAGTACCGATAAATCCTTCACATGGCCCTCAATCCCATAGGTTATCAAAGTTCAGCCGTCGATCACAATCCTTCCGCAGATCTGGGGGAACCCTGAAGCCACGCCCGGCTTGGTCTTAGTCTCAGCGCCATGATCTGTTTCTGTCTCCGATCTGTCAATTACCTTTATCCGAATAAGTCCAACTACATGAAACAGCGCATCCTTTGTTTGTTCTAGTGGTATCTATACAAGCCTCGCTGTAATGTGGCTTGATCGTTTGCTTGGGGCTGGACTTTTGAGTTTTTCCCTGGATTTGAGTTCGATCTATCTATTAGTGCAATAGCCATGTGTTTGTTCCCTGGCCATGGCCAAGGGAATGGAGAATGCAACATGCAATATTTAACAAACCCATTCCCCTCATCATGGGGACTCCCCGTGTTTGGCCGTATTTCTCTATTGTTTTCATTCATGAATCTCCAATATGGGACATTACGGCTTTTTAATACCGGACAGGTACGTCCGTGAAGTTCCCGGAGAAGTCGACATGAATACCGCCAGCATATTCTGGGGCTTTTCTCTAGGCGTCGCAGTGTTTTCAGTTGCCAAAGCATCGGAGCAGAGTTGGAGGGCATGGAAGAGGTGTCGACGGGTGACATCTTATGTCGCTATGATCTGGGCGGTTTGGTTCAGCAGTATGGTCCTTGGATGTTTGGCTTGGGGGTTTCAACGGCAGTACATAGATCCAAGGTAAGTTTATGTTATCCTTCCTGCCATAGTGTTCGTTTTTACTGATTGTAATATAGCTTTGGCTTCTACTTCTCCGTTGGTGCGTCTCTCACTTCACCTACGTACAACCACTTAACAAAATTCAGCTCTGTTTTGGGCCATTCAAGTCCAATTCCTTCTTCAGATCATTCTTAACCGACTCGGTCTCCTGATGGTTGTTCCAGGCCGAGCCACGCGACTCAAATGGATCGTATTTGCAATCATCTTAGCAGTCAACATCAGCGTCTTTATCATTTGGATGCCGGCGCGCCTGCAGATCAATGACCAATGGATCTGGCTGAACAATATTTGGGACAGATGTGAGAAAGTCATATTTGCGGTGGTGGATGGAGCATTAAATGCATATTTCATTTATCTCGTTCGGTCAAGGCTTATTGAGAATGGGTTGACGAAGTATATCCCTCTCTATCGGATGAATCTATTTCTAATTTTCGTGTCTCTTTCATTAGACGTAAGTAGAGTGATTTCTCATGATCTTCTCAATCACTGAAATATTCCAGGTTGTGCTGGTTGGTCTCATGTCTTTGCCAAGTAGCTTGGTGTAAGTGCCTCGATTCTTAGCAGACCTTGACTGACAGTCCACAGTTATCTCTCATTCCACCCAGTGTGCTACCTACTCAAGCTCCAAATTGAAATGAAAATGGCCGAACTCATCACAAAGATCGTCCGGTCATCCGGCGCAACAGGCAAAGACAATGCTTACTACCATCACTCCAGCGCCAACCATGCAAAAAGCATGGCAACAAATACCATAACCAAGCCATCGGCCACCCATTCCCATCCAGGTGTCCATGGAGCATTTCCCGGAAACAACACGACCCGTATCCAGGCTGGTGACCGCGATAGCTCTATTGAGATGGAACTCCAGGGGCGTATGAGTATGAGTCAAAGTGGGATCGTGAGGACAGTTGAGACAACGGTTGCGACTTCACCTGCACAGGTTCACGATTATCATCGTTCAGATAGCATAACGAGCTCGACGGCAGGACTGGCTTTTTAGTAGAAACGCTAGTCACTAGTAATGTTTAATATCTAATCCGTTAACTCAATTGACGTCAATGTTATTCTGATCATTAAAGATCAACATCCCAAACTCAAGGATTAATAATCCTCAATCCCGCGTATACACAAGCTTCCCGCCACTTACCCTCCCCTCCCTCATCTCAACCAGTCCCTTCAAAACGCCCTCCAAGCCACTCCCCCCTCTATTCAGAAAAACGCGCGGCGGCTTCACTAGCCCCTCTTGGAACAGCTTCTCAGCCACTTTGACAAACTTCTTCTGGAATGCAAAATCTGCTGGTACAGCCTCGTAAAACTCATTCTCGTACATCCATGGATTACCTGTGGCTGAGTATGCGAGGATAGATTCGGCGGTGACGTGAGGGTTGAGGCGTTTGACTTCGTGTTCGGGGCCGGGATTAAGGGAGATGTATTTTGCGGTGGGGGATTGTTGGAGGATTGCTGCGGATATTGCGGTGCTGGTGGAGTTGGGATGGGTGTCGAAGATGTAGAGAAGGGGACCGCCTGATAGTCTGAGGATGTCGTCGATGAGAGTCTTGGACTTGTAGTCGAGGACGTGATCCGCACCCAGAGACTTGACATAATCTGTATTACCGGGTGACGAAGTAGCAATGACTGTGGCGCCAGCGAGCTTTGCAAATTGGATTGCTGAGATCCCCATGGCCGTACTGCCACCATAAATGAAGACAGGAAAGGGCTCCTTTGCTGGTGCATCTGGAAGTGGAAGATGGAGATGCTGGTATAAGCCAACGCCCTGTCAAAATCCTCATTAGCATAAACCAACAACTTGCAGAGGGGCCCAGCATACCATCGTGATGAGCGCAACACCCTGAGTCGCAGCATCTTCGTCACTCATGTTATCAGGGATCTTCATCTGAATATCTCCCTTAACGTGAATCAAGTGCGCAAAAGCACCATCATGCTTCCGCAGGATATTCCTAAAAATGTGTCAATACTGGCCATATACCAATATCTCAAGGGCTTTACATACTGCCCGCTAACACCGCCAGCGATTCGATCCCCAACTTTGAAGTCCCTCTTCACTCCAGGTCCAACTTCTACAACAACACCTGCATAGTCCGTTCCTACAACGGCACCAACACAACTCTCATCACCTTCTAGGCCAAGGTGGTAAGCATCGTCTGGGTTGATAGCCCACGCGGTGGGTTTGACTCTAATGTAACCGGGCTCAAGCGCTGGCACAGGAATATCCTGAACCTCAGCATGGCCCGGGCGAATATTAACGAGAGCTTTTGTAGTAGTCATGATCTGTTTGATATCTCAATGCTATTCTGTTGGTAGAAATACTGAGTTCTTTGGGCCTGCTTATAAGCACAGCTCCAAGTTGAAGATTACGTGATGCGAAGAAGTTGTGACTGGCTAATTGTCGTATCTTCGCATATGTCAGCTGTTAAGTCGCAACGTTATCATAAGCTGCTTATCAATGGCTGTGCCTTGTTAATTCATCAGCCCACCTTGTGTTAACTAGAAAATCGAAATTCAAATGCTGTTTTACTATATTAACTAAAGACATTTTGTTCTTACTATCCAGGCCAAGGCGTTAGGTCCTAGACAGCCTTATGTATTAGTTATTTTAATTAAAATCTATATTTTACATAGTAATATATAGAATTTTAAAAAGACTATTTTAGTATACCAGAGCCATAATAAAAATATTATATAACTAAGATATATACTTATATAATTAATAGAAGAGCAGTTATAAACTCTAATTAATCTTAATTACAATAGCTTATTATTAAGAATGTCTTCCCTTCCCTATACCCTGCAAGCCTCGGTTTGTTTTACTCGGCTACCAATCAAGTCCGGGGTACTAAGACTAACTACCCTTCCCCACACCCCGCAAACCTCGGTTGATCCCACTTGGCTACTAATTAAGTCCGGGGTATATAGCCCATCTGTCTCCTCTTTATTTTCTCCTTCATTATTCTTCCACATACTCACATACACACATTCTAAATCACTCATTATGTCAGGTCCCGGTGTTGGTTTTGAGTACCCGCCTGTTAAGGTTACGTGGCTGCAGCGCGATGTACTACTTTTCGCCAGCACCATCGGCGCTACTGCTGATGAGCTGCACTTCCTCTACGTCCGTCGCGATCCTGCCTAGAAACACTGAGCTCGTACTGACTAGACACAGGAGTTCCATCCTAAATTCGCCGTCTTCCCTACCTACCCCGTCATCCTTCGTAAGTCCCGCTACTTGACCCTACAGCCCCAATCATTGACCCATCACAGCCTTCAAGAAGGATTCCCAGGAAGTAGTCGACTACTACAAGGAGAGCAAAGCTGTTCAGATCCCCGGTGTCCCCGAACTCGACTACACGCGCGTTGTCGACGGCCAGCGGAAGATCCAATTCCTCAAGCCCCTCCCAACCACCTCCGCCGGCCGCAACTTCGAAACCCGCCAGAAGGTCATCGGTGTCTACGACAAGGGTCGCCCCGGTACTGTGCTCGAGACGCAGACTGACCTTGTAGACGTAGAGTCTGGCGAGGTGCACACCCGTGTCACCAGCAGCGGCTTCTTCATTGGCCAAGGCAACTGGGGGGGTCCCAAGGGTCCAGCTACGGAGAACTACCCTCCACCAAAAGGGAAGGCTCCTGATGCTACGATTGAGGTCCAGACCAACGCCGAGACGGCGCTTCTGTACAGGTTGAATGGCGATTACAACCCGCTGCATGCTGATCCTGAGCCTGGGCAGAAGATGGGTTTCGGAGGGACAATTATGCATGGGCTGTACTCGTGGAACTCGACGGCTCATTCACTGTTGAAAGAGCTGGGTGGTGGGGATCCTGCCAATATCAAGGAGTACCAAGCGAGGTTTGCTAGTCCGGTGAGGCCGGGCGACAAGCTGGTTACGCATGCGTGGGTTACGGGGGTCGACCAGGACGGTTGGGCCGAGGTGAGATTTGTTACGCAGGTCGCCGGTGGCAAGGTTGTTTTGAGCAATGGATTGGCTTTGATGAAGGTTACGAGCCAGGGTAAGAGTAAGTTGTAAACTGCTTGTCTTAATAGAGATATCTATGTATGCCGATCCATGAGCTGCAATTTGTTACTGCATTGCGCTGACAGAATACTGGTGAGCCTTCTTAGACCAGGCGCTCTTCTTTGATTGCCGGTGCTTCGGCCTACATGGCGTTCATAACCAAGGCTGACAACCTGGTGAGAGAGTCAGCCAAGCCCTCCTTGTGTTGTCTTTATAAGGCGAGACTATTCTTTTTCGTATTTAAACATATGAGCAGCGAACGTCTCTATCTACAATTATTAAGTCCTGGATCAATCTGTACTTGCCCACAAACCTCTAGAAGGATAATCATCTAGAAACAAGGATGACAGAGGTGGATTATAAGGTGGCACAATGGCTTCACCATTGAAATTACCAAAGCAAGAAGCTCAGAGGAGACTGGTCACCCAGAGTAGAACATAGATCGTAGTCTGTAAGACGGAATGTTGCCTCGTCCATCCCCATAGTCCATGTACCAAGGTTGTTATACATACTATCCGGCTCCAATGTCTGTTGCGCGATATCAACGTTTGCCTCGGAGTCTTCAAGCACCTCGGGATGTATTATTGTGTCACGAGACCTATCTCCTGATCTTGAGCTTGAGCATGGAATATTCCTATAGGCCGTAGCATATGGGAGGCTTTGGAAATGCTGTACTTTCTTAATGCCTGATCCCTTGTAAGGATTGGCCCTGCCAATTCTAGAGGGTCCAGCTCTAATATATCCATAAATACCAAAGACTCAACCTTCTTACCTGGGATACAATATCCATCATGTCGTGATCTAGTATCACTAATAAAACCGATGCCATAAAATCGATCAAGATTCATGGTCCAGCACTACTCTGCCTCAAATGTAGGCTCAATAGATTTATTTCTGGAAATCCATTCCTTTGGCGCAGCACGATATAAGCAATCCGGCAGGATTTGTTGTTCACAATTAAGACCTTACCTAAGAGCCTTTAATTACTGGGCATGGCCCTGATTAGTCGGGCTATGTTACTCTGCTTGCTAATCATCCATTACCCCGGTCATCAAACCTAGCCTGCTCTGGCATATTATACCCGGACCTCCTGCATATCTGATAAGTACTTCCGAGAAACTCAAAAGCGTATGATCTGTTCCGAGCACAATTGGAGAACGAGCCGAGCAAGGTAACCGCAAAGTTTGGCCAGGGTCACAAGTCATCATGCAACGAAGACGGAAAACTTTGAGGCCCATCCTGTGTGAGCACGGCAGCATCCAGTACTTGTGACAGTAAGTCACGGCTAGCAGGAGTGGTGAGATAATACACGAGCTTCTACAGGCGACGGGACTTATGAGATCACGCCACCATCTTGATGTCTGGAAAGGTTACACAATATCTACGTCTCCTAGGCCATCCCAGTTACTGTTGAGTTGTAAGGCTAAGAAGGACGGAAGATCTATGCAGTGCGACAGGTGAAAGACACATCGTACTGCTGGAATGCAATGTAATGTTATCTATACGTCACCCCTTCGTCCCCATCAACAAGCATCTAATCCCACTCAAGCTCACCCATTCGCGAATAACGCCCATTTTGACTACCGAGATATCCAATGACTTCCTCGGCTGTCGTTGCAATCCTCAGAATATCAACATCCTCTGTGCCAACAAACCCTGCCTGTGCAGCTTGATCAACCCAATCTAGCAAGCCCTTGTAGAACCCGCACACGTCAAAGACACAGATACCGCACTGGTGTATACCGAGCTGGTACCAAGTCGTCGTTTCAAGTAGTTCCTCTAAAGTGCCGTATCCGCCGCTAAGAGCGACAAAGCCGCTACCAAGGGCACCGCCAATGACTGCGTCGATCATGAGTCTCTTGCGTGTGTGCATGTCCTTCACAACGGTCCGGCTTCCGAACTTTGATGGATCTGCATTTTTCTTTATGAGTTTCTCTTCGTACTTTGCGAGCGCGACGGGAATGATGCCCTGGACGGCACTTGGGCCCGAGAGCTGAACCAGAGTGCTGGCAATGGCGCCCATGATCTCAGTTGTTCCACCACCGTAGACGAGCTTGTAGTTATTACTGTGCAGAGCAAAAGCAAGATTCTTGGCAGCCTGGATGTGCTTCGGATCATTACCCGACGAAGATCCGCCACTGGTGAAGGTCAGCTTAATCTCAACAATTCGAGAAAAGGGGGGCGCTACAATAGACAAACGACTCGAGACTTGGAGTTCGAGTTCAATGTGCCGTTGTTGGAGAGTCTGATAGTTCGAAAACTGTAGCAAAGCTCGTTGAGCATGGATATGGCAGGTATCTCAACATCCAACGTCCAGGAAGCCTTGTTAGTGACAGGGAGGCTCATGCATACTACACCGGCTTGTTAGAGGAAAGGGTTCAGGACGGAACGTATCCACTCGAGCTGATGGAAGCCGTACTGCAAAGTGTTGGCGTTCATGAGTGCGAGACCCCTCTGGAATGACGACTGACGGGCGCTGCATGACATGTCTGCTTCGAGATATGGATAGAACTCTTGGTACCCTATGGCCTTCCACACGCCTTTATGGAAGCATGCGCTGTCATCAAGCAAACTCTGCTGAAGATCTCTCAGCTCCTCGAGTTCGCCAAGGAGACCCCTCTCGAGCATCTCGCTGGCTCTAACTTGGATGAACTGCCAGTATGCAGATTGACGTGGTATCAAGGTTGCTGCAATGAACCGATACTGACGCTTAAGTGCCTCATGCAGCAAGGGTATTGCGAGAGATGTTGAGCCGCCGACAAGAATGGGGAGTTTCCCTCGATTTGTGACTTCCTCCACCTTATCTGCAGCCATGTCCACAAAGTCATGAGGTTCCTCATCAGCCTCAAGGTAATCGACCATGTGATGAGGAACATCATCTATCTCTTGAACGGTAGGCTTGGCGGTGAGAATGCTACCTGCCTTGTAACACTGTAAGCTATCCACGGAGATGACCTCGCTCGGAAAGGCCTTTGCAATGGCAACGCCCAGCTTAGTCTTTCCGGACGCAGTAGGGCCGAAGATAGCAATGCAGAGCTTCTGATTGGCTTGCATCTTTACGAAAGTTAAAAAAAATGATATCTTGAACGAAAACCCGAGGTGAGTTAATAAAACATCCCGTGGCGGAACAGATCTCGTTGGAGCTTATATAGTCGAGATCCAATTCTGGCATTTTATATATCCCATAACTACGCGCTTCTTGTAAATTGAAAAGACTCATAAACGAGCTCGTACCGATGCTCTCGTTCCGATTCCAAGCATGATAGGAAGTACGGATAGTTTTCTCATGACACCCTCATCACAGCGTTCCATGACAAGCACGGAGTACTTCCGCAAACTATTATATGCATAACACCGTATATGGAAACTTTGTCACGGCTTCATAAGCCGGCTAACAGGGGTATTGACAATTAAGATTCGACAAGGCCGATCCGGGATAGACGGACAGGGGTCCTGATAGCCATGCATGTCAGTAATCGGTAAATCGCTCGGAATGACGTTCCGTGGTTAACTGCCGCTAGTTGTATATTGTATTACACGCAAGCTGAGGTTATTAATGCCGCGTTTCTTCGACACCATCAATTGGATGTGTTGGTAAAGCTCGAGTATTATCTGCTTTTATTCACTATCTATACCCGTTATGTCTAGACACCAAGCTCTCTGACATGGAATCGGAGCCACAAAATCGGCAGGTGGCAACGCATGAAGTGACAATGGAGCTACCGAGAGTATCAACGTCGATTAACGCAGGTCACCCTAGAAAGATGAAGCTAAAATGCCAGTTCCTTGATATCATGCTATGTCAGACAAAATCCTTCACCAGTCTTGATTTCATCCCTGCGGCTATTGTTTCACCAGCTTGCTCCTCATGTACAGAAGGCAGATCTAGCCCAATCCATACCATCACATCAAATTAGCTCCCGATTTATTCCTAAGGAGGGCGAATCAGCTTGTTTGAGTAGTAATACCTTGGAGGTGAGACCAGTGTGCTCGGGCCTGTCGTCTATTCTCCATGTCTGCAATATCTGGCAATGCGAAGCTCTACCTGTCTGTATTTTTCGATGTATTTAATAAGCCTAACGGAAAGGAGTCTTTGGTTGCCTTGTTAGTATTTTTGTTGACCGGAATTTTATCATCTCGAATATCACCAAGTCTTTTATAACCTACCCATCGGTGTTGCCCCAAGTCCTTCTGACGCTGCGTCTAATCTAATACCGCTTCGACAATGCATCCGACTTCACTGGCCATCGGAACCGGGCTTTCATCCGGAATACTTGCCCACATTCTAATATTCAGCAAGGGGGAGTGGGATCTTTACACCATCAAGATACTACAAGGACTTCTCATAGTCATTGTTCTCCTGGCACTGAGCTTCAAGAGGCTGGGAACTACAGAGGCTGGGTCGCCGTACCAGCGTCTTCGAATCTACCATAGCATCCATATACATGGTGTCTTTGATGGTTTTAGGGACCTTTTGCAACATATTCCTTTATCGCATCTGCTTCTTTCATCGCTTGTAACAGTTTCCAGGTCCTCTCATGGCCAAAGTCTCCAATTTATATCTCACCAGGCGTTCCGTCGCCCGATTCCAGCTCTACAAAGAGATCCAGAACCTCCATAGAACATATGGGGATATTGTGCGAGTAGTTAAGTGACAATAACCTCAACTTATACCTCTAGAGCTATTCTAATATTGAGTAGGGCCCTCAGCACTATCGATCCTCGATGCAAAGGCCTTCCATGCCATACACGCCAACAATTCGCCCTGTCGCAAAGGACCTTGGTACAATATCGAACAGCCGGCCATCTCTCTCCACATGACGCGCGACAAGAACGATCATTCTCGTAGACGACGAGCTTGGGACAGGGCGTTTAGCTCAAAGGGTAAGTTCCGAAAAGCCTCTATCAAGCTTTGACAAACATCAGGACTAACTAGTTCGCATAGCCCTCCGAGATTACGAGCCCCGCGTGGTCAAATATACCAGCCAATTACTCAATCGACTAGAACAGAGCCAAGCCACAACTATTGACATTGCGAAGTGGTTCAAGTTTTACAGCTTCGATACCATGGGTGACCTGGCTTTTGGTCAGAGCTTCAACATGCTAACAGACGGCGTTAAGCATCCATTCATGGCACTGGTTGAGTCGCATATGGCAATGGCCGGTACCTTTAGTCAACTGATCTGGATGTTTCCCCTGTTCAGGGCGATGCCGTTCCTTGGTCGTGAAGATGCTATCTTCCAGAAATGGATTGGGAATCAAGTTCGCCATCAAGAACAGGTATGTCATCACAGTATTTAACCTTCCGGGGGGAGGCTGATGTGACGATACAGAACGAACCGGACCTTCCGAATATCTTCTCCTGGCTCCTTGAAGATTATAAATCCCAGCTATATCCAAAAGAGCAAGATTGGCTAAGCCTACAAGCTGATATGCAGCTTATAGCTGTTGCTGGAAGGTAAGGCGACGTCCTCTGCGTGGCAGAGTCTGTCGGCTAATCTTCTGTTCAGTGATACTACTTCCGTAACACTAACTTGCCTGTTTTACCTATTGGCTACTAATAAAAATGCGTGCATGCGGCTTCAAGAGGAGATCGACAACTTGTTTTCCAGCTCTTCACAACCTAATCACTCGAGCTTTTCCAAGTTGACATACCTTCAAACTTGTATTGATGAGACACTGCGACTTTTTCCTCCAGTTCCATCTGGATTGCAGCGCATGACACCTGCAGAAGGGCTACAAGTCGGTGAAATCGTCATCCCTGGAGGTACCATAGTGACTGTTCCCTCCTATACGGTGTATAGAGGTACGTTCTATGATCTGAGGGCGGAATGGGCTTGTTCAAGTTAACATGACTGACAGATGAGCGATACTTCACCGCTCCTAATGACTTCGTTCCTGAGCGCTGGATGATAAAACCAGAAATGGTAAAGGACGACTCGGTTTTTGCTCCATTCTCAGTTGGTAAGTTCCAGTTGTTTCTGCCTCGCTATTTCCTTGCGTGCTTGGGATTAACCACATTATTCAGGACGCTATGCCTGCGTGGGTAAGCAATTAGGCCTTATGGAAGTCGGCTACGCTACCTGTATGATCTTACACCGCTTTAACATCTGCCTTTTTGGTGAGGGAACTATAACAAAGCCGGCGTTTCTCAAGGGTCTTAGAGACCATTTCACACTAAATGCCCCTGAGCTTAATGTTATACTTACAGCTAGGAAGCACTGAGCTATAGTACCCGTCCAGCTTTATTTGCTCAAGCTTCAACGCCCTGGACCAGTTGATTATAGGTTGTTACTCCAGAATATTGGAACAACCGAGTCTAGAAACCCAGAAAGCCTGATTGATACTACAGAGAACTAGCTAAGATCGTCATCGAACAAATATAGCATCTCCCTCGTATATGATAGGCAGATCAATTTCTAAGGCTACATATTACTCGACAGGTTATTAATCACCGTAAATAGAATTGTGAAACTGATTTCCATGAACATATATTATATAATACTATTCGGCCAACATGTCTCACACTCTTACTCTTCGTACCGGAGAACTGAGTACAGGTTAACTTGTTGTAATAGGGACAGGGATTATCAACAAACCAGTTAACTTGTTTAAGATTAGACCCATACAGTCAGGTCAATAACCCACCGAGCCCGCTTGCCTGAAACCCATAAATTTTACAGCATCACATCTCAACATCACTATCTACCGCCTAACAGAGCCGACACCTCCTGATTTTGCCTTTGATCAGTTCGCGTTCAATATCCGACTATATTATGTACTCCTTCAGCTGTCAAATCTGCGGCGTCGACATGGCTACCGCCCGCATCCGCACACCAGATGAGCCGCCTAGCGCAGCGTGGAATTTTGAGGGTGCCGATTATGTTGGCTTCTGTAAATGGCCGTACCCAGAGGAATTCAAGGACAAAGATTGCCGGCAATGCACAACTGAGGATCGGGGTCCAGCTAGACCTCCAGAAGTTGATCCTTGGCCGGACCTGGACGACGAAGATGACCCAGACTGGAAGCCAGATGCACAGAGTTCCAGCGATGAAGAACCACTGGAGTGCGACTCAGGATGGGAGACTGAGAATGACGGTATAGAGCCTGAAGCCTCATCTTTCTCTGGCAAAGAGGATAGCCATTACTCAAATGATGCACCCGGCCGGTATCCTCTTACGGATTTCTATACTTCCCCGTATCTTGATCGTCTACCACACGGCACATGGCATAACGGCCGCGCATATTACTCTGGCAATCGGAAATATCCACAATCATGGCCCTTACAAACGATTAATCATTCGAACGTTCTCCCGGAGCACATCGCCTCACCCACTTGCCAAAGCCTCCAAGGCATCAGCGGCCATGTCCTCAGCGTTGCACAAATGAAGAACTGTCGGAATATTCGCTTTCTCGTGCCCAAGGCGTCAAGTTGGAGACCTGATGCAAGTGACCAGATTCTCGAAGGGAGCAGTAGCAATCTGTTCTATGTATCGGGGGAGTCCAATGGTTCAAACATGATCGAAAGCCGCCATTTCAGAGGATGGCACTCGTTTTACCCGTCAAGACATGGCTTGAAAGAAGTAACCACGAGCTGGGAGTTTATTGGCGAGGGCTGTATTGTGAGTCTATGCCCCAAGCTATGTTTCTCACTCTTTGGCCTTTGCTAACAGTACATGCAAGGAGCTTGAAGATTCACTGATCCCACTCCCAGCGCATTCTTACTGCTTGGATATATACGCAAAGTTATCCTTGCGGCGTCTTGGCTATGTTGAACTGAATGGACTTTGGCACTGGCGCGAGATGCGAAATATGCCGGCCTCGTATGGCCTTGGAGATTGTATTCCGGAACCGAGGCGCACACAGTTACATTTGCCAGAGTTGCAACGAGCCCGCCAAGACTGGGATTATCCCTGGCTCCATACCCCAGGCGACGAGTGGATTGTTGCAAATCCTGCTGAGATCCCAGGCATATCTCGAGTTTTGGAGTCATGCATAAAAGATTTATGCATTGAGGGATATACCCAACAGACGACAGGGTTCTTGGCCCTGCCTGCTGAGATCATTCAACATACTCTGTCGTTTCTTGACATTACCGACGTCGACAGCACGGCCAAGACTTGCAGGGTGATATTCAAGCTTGCGCAGCCAATATTCAGAGAAATTGTACTGAGAGACATGCCTTGGCTGTGGGAGGTTCTTGAGAATAACGAATATCCCGCGTCTCGTGACTGTCTACCAACATGGGATCCTCTCTGTCCTCTTGGTGCTCCACCTCCAACACTCCCTGTCGGACTAGAAACTGAAGAGGAGGAGGAGGATCGATGGGCACTAATTCTCTTTGAGGACCCTGAGATGGAACAAGCTCGCAATGTGACCAAGGATGCTAACCGTCAGCGCCGAGAGGAGATCATTGCACCTTATCATGAAAAGCTGAAGGCCTTACTGAAGGATTGGCACAGCTTTCGTAGAAACGTGGAATCTTGGATACATGGGAAAGGCGAGCGGCGCGATATGAATTGGAGGCGAGTATGGCTCCTATTCAGCCCCGTGACGAGCCCGTTGCCGGGTATAAGAAACAGGGCAAGGATCTGGGAGGATTGCGAGAGTATCATGGACTTTGTTGCTTTGGCTCGTGAGGGAGAGGATATGGAAGAAAGGCATAAGGAGTTGGAAGCCAAGATATCAGAGCTGATTGATGAGAGCTCATATGGGATGCCCGATACAGATCCGGATGTCCCTAGTTGGCTGCAAGCATATTAGTATCGGTTCAATTAGATTTCACATATAGTTACTGCAAAAGGAAATCACAGAGGTCTTAGAATTCCCATGTCAATCCTGACACGATAGATAGATTATTCTCGTATTCTTGTAGCTATCATCAACTCCCTCCAGAGGCGAAAGCCTGTTGAAGAGTCAAGTTAGATGAGTTATGAGGGCAGCACCGTAATTTCTAAAGCACGTGTTAAATCCTAAATATTACAAGAAGACCATTATCATTGCGAAGCGCCAGAGATGAACGGGCATTCCCTTATCTCCACTACCCAAAACGGGGAGATTCGTCATACCAGAAGGTAGTTTTGATGTGAGATTACGTAGCAGAATAAGAGCTGCTCTCTGCTCTACAACAGTCATCGATGTCAAATTGTATGGTCGATAATGAGCCGACGCCCGTAGAACTCACATAAAGAGGCCAGGCAATATCTCTAACCGTTACAGACCGGCGCACATCAAACTGCAAGCTGTATATGCAGTACTCAATAAGTTCGTGGGCTCGTATGATCAGACTCTCTGATAAAATAGCCGAACATGCATATATATGCACCAACAGCCGGTGCTGCAATATGCCTCGCCGGGCGATCATGCAGGGTATGTCGCGTTTCAATATGCTCATCACTTTCTCCAATGGAAACTCTTTTTGCAAGCCATATCGTTCGCGATTCTGCGGGCCATGGCAAATAGGAGCGGTATCAACGCAAGATGTGACGGCACAAGATTGTTCTCGTTGTGTAAATAAGGCGTTATGCAATAAGTTAGACTCAGAGTCGGGCAGCCAGTACAGCCCAGAGATCTGGTGCGAAAGTGTGGTTGCTCTCGCAGCTACAAAGACATGAGACATATAACTGGCACAATTAAACAGGGCTGCCATTCAAGTTGGAAAACGATGTCAATTTAACTGTTCGTAAGCTTTATTTTGGTGATACCACGGCTGTCTATCAACTGATCGTTGTCCGGTTGACAAAGTGACTAAATGCTACAGCGCATCAACTCACCCCAATCAAATATGACATTTGTTACCCTTCAAACCCATCCATCCAGCGCACATATTCCTCAGCCCTTCTGAAGGTAAACCTTAGCAATTTGGGAGGTTTGTACTTCAGCAATGTTCGGTCGCTCAATTGTCCTACCAACCAACCTCGAAGGCTCACGCCGATCTCTCTGCCAGTTGCGAGAATAGCAGTTCTAGAACCGGCCTCAAAATAGTTAATTGACAGCCCGCGGGACTATTGTTGGTGGCATTTACGCCAATGTTACGCCAGCCGTTGGTAGCCTACAGCATGGACATCTGCAACCCTATCGCGATTCGACAGCTTCTGGTGATGGTTCCGGGGTTCGGGCGCCGGAGAAGCAGACGCGTCACCGATTTGCTGCAGGAATGTGATAGAGACGATGGTTGGTGAGAACCGAGAGCAAATATGCATTGGAATGGATACCACTGCATAAAAGGCTACTTATTGTTACATCGTCTCTGGCTATATCGTATAATCGTCCACTTTTATACTCTCGGCTTGGCCTGTTTATCATTATTGATAGATCACTCATCCCCGCATTTCATATTCGTATTTCGCAACTTACCAAACTGCAATCCATAGTATTATCTCAACATGGAAGCTAGTAAGTATGTCACCCAAATAGAGTTGCTCTCCCTCCAACACTAACGTGGAAGGCAATGGGATTTCTGATACCTATCCCCCGGCCGCAAGCCTGCTTCAGCTCTTCGATGAACGGCCTATCCCTGTTCTTCCACTAAAGATTGTCGAAAAGATATCATTTGAAGACGTCGATCCATCAGGCCAAGCCACGGCCGTTGTCAAGACATTCCACGATGCCTTGAGAGAAAGCGATATCCAAGCTCTTCAAGACTGCTTCTTTGCTGATCAAGCCTACTGGAAAGATGCATTGGCATTTACCTATCATTTACGAACGTTCTATACTCCTTCAGTGATAAGTGCCAATTTGTTGGAAACTAATAGAGCGAGAGGTCCCTCTATAAGATGGAATATGGAGAGTGCAGTTTTTGTCGCTGCGACACCCGTACTGGTAAGTTCGCTTCCAATCATCAACAAGTCGAACAAACTAATATCGGCTTCCTAATACTTTAGCAATTCATTGACGTTGCGTTGTCGTTTAAAACGGCATCGCCCGCAGCTTCATCCAGTGCAAGGATCTTGCTCCTCCCAGTTGAGAGCAGCGAGGGCAGCCTGGAGTGGAAGATCTGGATCCTGAGCACGAAGCTTGAAAACCTTGATGTTCATCCAGAGAATGAATCTCTTCTTCACTTACCTGGTCGCAACTTGAGTGGCATGACAGAGATTGATACCGAAGTTTTCATCATTGGAGGCGGCAACGCGTTAGTCCATCGTCTGATTGCTTTCTTCCTCATTGGCTTACCAACTTCTAGTGCTGCAGCGCTCGCCGCTCGGCTCAAGACCTTTGGAGTCGAGAGTATCATGGCTGAACGGAATGCCCGTATCGGCGATAACTGGGCCAAGCGCTACGATTGCATGAAGTTTCATGTGCCAACTTCTTTCTGCGACATGCCTTACATGGGTGAGCTAAACCGAGACTCTCTAGAGACGGGGATCCAACTAACGCGTGTTTATCGCAGGCTACCCAGAAGAACTCCGGGGCCTTCACCGTCTGGGCAAGGATGAACTGGCGAATCACCTCGCACAATATGTCACGTCATTCAACCTCAACGTCATTACTTCGGCAACGGTTCAGTCAACAGTTTACCATAAGTCAAGTGCGAAATGGACGATTGAACTACAAACTCCTGCTGGAGCGGTTACAGTGACTGCTAAGCAACTTGTTCAAGCAACGGGCGTTTCCTCGCAGAAGCCTTATGTTCCTACTATTGCAAATGCGGAGATCTACAAAGGGATCAACATCCACTCGTCGGGTTACAAAAATGGAAGAATATTGGTCGGGCAAGGCGTCAAAGTACGTGAACCATGCTCTTAATAGTCACACGTTCTAATATGCCCAGTCGGTTCTCATCATAGGTTCAGCAAACACGGCTTTCGATATCCTCGCCGACTGCTACACAGCTGGTCTAGAGCCGACAATGGTCGTGCGATCGCCAACATACATCTGCCCATTCGAGTATATCTGTAACGACGTCAGTCTCGGCGCGTACAACTTTGACGTCGCGCGTGGCGACAGAATGTTTCTCATGCTTCCATCCGCGGTAGAAGGTCAACTTGCGCGAAATCTCTTCAGAGTTCTTGCTTCCAAAGAACCTGATCGATATACTACTGTCAAAGAAGCCGGATTTCCTGTACTCGACAGTGCAGACCCTAACCAAGCACTCTTCTCTAATCTGATCGAGAAAGCAGGTGGGCACTACGTCGACGTCGGCACAACTGACATTATAGCCCGAGGCAAAGCCAGCGTCAAAGCAGGAGTCGAGCCAATTGCATTTACTCAAAGTGGCCTTCGATTCTCAGATGGCAGCTCGGCCGCCGCGGATGCCGTGATTTGGTGTACCGGTTTCGCAGATCGTGACGTTCGCTCGGTAGCCGCGGAGATCTTGGGAGGCGAAAAGCACACTGTCAGCAATGAAAGGATTCTAGGACCTCGGGAGATTGTAGATCGTCTCGACGCAACATGGGGCGTTGACTCTGAGGGCGAAATACGAGGAATGTGGAAGAGGCACCTGAGACTGGAGAATTATTGGGTCATGGGGGGTTATACGCAGCAACATCGGTGGCACTCGCGGACGTTGGCTTTGCAGATCAAGGCTGCTTTGGAGGGTATACTTCCTCCGGCTTATCGGGAGACTCTTGGGAGAGATTAGTTGTCAGCCTAGAAATCCCCCGACTGCCGAGGTGGTGATTATTGATCAAGTCCGACCGACCGTGTCTTTGAGAATCTTTTTCTCGCGTGACGAATCTGTAATGTTTAGTCTGTCTGACAGTACGGTAGTCCCATAGTCCACGAATAAGGATGTATGGTCCCCTGGATCCATATGCTGTCTTTGGGGGCTCTGCCACCCTCCTTTGCGGACATCCCGCAATACGACAAACACGTTACATCACAGCTTCGGATCGAACTCTCAGCAGCCCGGACGACCAGAAGGAAAGTAAACCAGGCGATGAGACAGGATAGCTCTTTTCTCCAACTTCAATAGCTTGTTACGCATTTGTAAAGCTCGTCATATCGATCTTGAGAATGGCAACCAAGTGAGGCATTCAAACATCAGCAACTTCGCCTAACCTCCACTACTCCTCCGTCCTCGCCTCGATCTACGCCGAGAACAGCGAGGCAAACACCCAACTCCCCTGCAGATCCATGTCTCAGGGCAAGGTTACACCCGTAACCATCGATCGATTGAATAACACGTCCGAGTAGATAGGGCGGTAAGTTCCGTACGGATGCGGATGGCTAGCCCGATTTTATCTGCTCCCAGTCAGCGTGAACAAGGGCTGAAGTTATGGCGTGTTTCAAGCTTGGGCTAATTTGCCCATTATTCTTTATTGTATGGGCCCACCACGTCGCGCCGACAAGACAGGAACAGGCCTCCAATTTCGACGAGTGGCGCAGATTGATTAGATGAGAGGTCGAATAGGTGAGGCACAGCAATGGATACCCTCCGTCCTGGGGTTTTGATCACTGCTCTCAGTCGCTGTGCCGTAAAGCTTGTCTACTTGTATTTCGCCTGCGTCAGCAGCTCAGCAGTATGGGTATTGTTATCGGTTTCGATTAATGTAGCCAATCCCAGTGAGGACTGGTACTGGAGCAGTTGTGATCTAAGGTGTGAAGTGAAATGCTCAAGAGAAGTGCCATATTTTTGTTTCATAGCCTGGGGAAGCAACATTTAGAAAAGACCTTAATAACTTGACTTTCTCTCAACACTAAACAATCTATAAAAAAACACACACTAACCAAAGAATTACATTAAGTTTCTATGTTTGTTATTTTTTATAAGATTTCTTAGGCGCAGCATATAGAATTCTGTCTCTTTGTTTGTTTTTGTTTGTTTGTTTGTTTGTTTGTATATTTTTCGTCTGGGTGGCTGTAACGAAGCCAGATCTCCTACTGGAGCAAAAGACGTGCTGAGCTAGCTAGGTACAGGGAAACCCCGCTTCCTTCACCATCCAGCATACCAATGGCACAAAAGGTGCTGTATTTCTCAAGCCCGTCACCCGTCAGCGGGTTCGGGGGCAATCTATTGTCGAACTTTTTCCACCGACCAGAATTCTCTCGCGCATCACTACATCTGCCGACGCAGTCCACAATCTCCAGTAACCAAGTTGTAGCTCGTAGTCGACTGTCGCGGCGGCAGGGAAAAACCTCGGGAAGGAATCAGAGGCCGACGGTGCGGCTTGCCTTCAAAGGAGAAAAACCCATCGCAATCGGCGTCGTTGATCGGGAGGATGTCGCTACCGATGCCATGGGCATCGTCCTCCGATATCTAAGGCGTTCTGGTTCTGAGGTGCCGCCATTAGATCCGACAAAGGTGTTGTCAGAGAAGGCGAACTCTCCAAAATTCCTTCTCTGAAAACTGCTGTTAGGGAGCCGATAGCATCCCCGCAGTTTTGTGTGGTCGCGTGGCCTGCAGAAAATCCCGCTCCTAACACGGCACTAACAGTGCGTGCCAAGAAAGAATTTTTACAGGGGAGAGTTAGAATTCTGTCTCTTCTTCAATCGTGGCTTGCTCTAGGGTAACGGCCATCCTCGACCAGACTGCGAAAAGCTCAGATCTTACCAACCAGTGCCAATCGACCCACGCAGCACCACTTTTCTTAATCCCGTCGGCAATGGAAAAGCTTGGAATTTCGTCCCATTGTGTGGAGATAAAACAGTGACATGCCATCGTAAATTGAAGGGCCGAAAAACGGGCTCTCACCACAAAACCCACAGTGAAATATGGAGTCATTACCAAACAACTGTCTATTATACCCAGGGATATCGGAAGTCGGGATGAACAATCAACCCGAGTGCTTCAGGTTTCCCTATTCAAGCCTCTGGAGCAAGTTCACCGTGTGTCTTCTTCTGGCAGACCCCTTAATTTGTAACGCGCCGTGAAAGTGCACAGACTGCAAGCTGAATACGATGTCTGCGTTTCAGTTATGGTGTATCTACCTAAAAAGCTAGCCCGCTCCATAAACAAGAGCCACAATTGTCTGTCACTGCCAATGAAGCTTGTTTTTAAGCATTAAAAAAAGGGTGAATCTAAACTTGAGTTACAGGGGCAGCGTAAAATTGGTGCATCGTATCTTGACCACTCTCGGGCTAACCACGTCCGAAAAAAAAGAATATCCACCTGTCATGATTCCACTCTAATTTCCGGAGAATGAGAACTGGGGTTAGCTTCTGTTCCTTTTCAGCCCTGTTCATCGGACGATGTCACTGTTTGGGTTTACTGCGATTAAGTTTTTTCTTATCGTGATGTCTCGATTTAGTATGCTGGTAGTTAGTGGGTTGGTTCTCCTATGGAGGTCTCTGCGCGATGCAAAAGAACCATCGTCCCTCGCACCGAATACGCGTCGACTGATACAAAGAACTGGGGATTTACTATATATGATCCTGGCTAGTATGTTTTTCTCTCCCTGCGGCTCCATCCGAGAAACAGGTAGGCGGAGTGCATGGTGACACGTTCTAGATTAGGTCGATGGGTGACTTGCTCTCATTGTGCGAATAATATTCCTCCAATCAGAGCGCTTCCTCTCCCAACGACACCCTTGGATGAGATCTGAAACATGAAGTCCTTACAAGGGCCATCACGAGAGGAATGCTCATGATATTCTGCTATAAAGACTTCAGATTCTCCCTTCAAGTTTATCGTTTCTGTTCTGCAGTTCAATAGTCTCTCTTTACAATCTAACTTTCTACACTCTTTGACCCTGGTGGTTATCCTCTCTTTTACAATCTCACAAGATATACCAAACCCTCTTTTCAACCAACAACAAACCAATCCATCAAAATGAAGTTCTCCATCGTCTTCGCCGGCCTCTTCGCCTCCGCCACCATGGCCTCCCCCCAGGGCAACATCACCCCCAACACCATGGGCGCCCTCGAGCGACGCGCCTCCTTCCCCATCCCTGCCTCCAAGGGCTCTGTCACCTACAAGAAGGTCCAGACCATCTCCGGTGTCTTTGACGGCGGCATGAAGACCTACGGCCGCGGCGTCAAGTGCACTGGCCAGGCCGAGGGCGGTGACGCTGATGCCGTCTTCCTCCTCAAGAACGGCGCTACCCTCAAGAACGTCATCATTGGCGCTGATCAGATCGAGGGTGTTCACTGCGAGGGCTCTTGCACCATTGAGAACGTCTGGTGGAAGAAGGTCTGCGAGGATGCTCTCTCCCTCAAGGGCGATGGCAACGCTCTCATCAAGGGTGGTGGTGCCACCGGTGCTGATGACAAGGTTATCCAGCACAACGGTCTCGGAACGGTCACCATTGATGGCTTCACCGTTGTCGACTTCGGTAAGCTCTACCGATCTTGCGGTAACTGCAAGAAGATGGGTACCCGCAACGTTGTCGTCAAGAACGTCAAGGCCTTCAACGGAAAGGTCCTCACTGGCATCAACTCCAATAAGGGTGACGTCTCCACCATCACTGGAACTTGCGCTTCTTCCGTCAAGGAGATCTGCGTTGAGTACGAGGGTACCGTTCCCGGCAAGGAGCCCAAGAAGCTCGGCTCTGGCCCCAGCAAGGCCTGCAAGTACTCTTCCGTCAAGTCTTGCTAAGCGCTTTACGATTGAGGCCTCGATGTTTACAGTGAGGCGGTAATACTGTGGAGGATAGATGGATGTTGGATAAGGGGTTAATAAGGTGCTTGAAGCACCTCTTGTTGAGGTTGGGAAAGCTACCAGTTCTGTACTTTCAACGTATATATCTCTTTACTATAAATACACTTCGTTGAACGAGAAACTATGAGCCTTTTTATTAATTGAACGTGTGAGCAATTGAAATGTGAGCAGTAGGAGTGTTTAACTGAAACTATAGGCCAAGTTCTCTTCTTGCGATACATGGCCAATTAGAACTTCTTGTAGCCTTGCCCAGAGACAAATGTCTGCTGCCAAACCTGCTGCTCCTTACCCTCAGCGAGCTCAACATAGAACTGAGCATGACCTTCCGCAGTTGCTCCACTATACATAGGCGTGCCATCCTCCTTTCTCTCATCAGCATAGTAGAACCTATTTTCTATTAGCATTCTTTCTCGTAGGAGTCTCATAGATCAACTCACCTGAAGCCTTTGTCCTTGTATGAAGTAGCAGCGACCTCAATGAACCAAGCAGCTGCAGCCTTTCCAACACCTAGCGACATGATTGATGGAATGCGCATCTCATTCTCAATGTTTCCAGTGTAGATGTACGTCGGGCTGCTGTTGGCGGGAAAGCCTTTCCAACCTTTTACAGCTTCTTGAGCTGCGGCGTAAGCGCTAAAAATGTTGACTGTTCCACTTGTCTTGAAGCTGTCCAAGGGAACTTCGAAAATGTCGTTGGGGTCGTTGGGGCCGCCATGATAAGCTATTAATCAATTAGATAAAGTTTTAGTAACGAGTCGGGTTTACTGACCGTTGTAAATGACGACGTGGGGATGACCGAACTCGCTCCTGACCTTGGTAAAGGCCTGGATGACAGAGTCTGTATCGCTAAGATCTGTAGGGATATGTAGCTCCTTGTCGGTTGAGGTTGCTGGGTCTTGCGATCGGGAAGCCAGAGCGAGTCTGTAGCCTTTTGCGCTAAAGGCTTGGGCGACACTTTTGCCGACCTTGGCACCGGCGCCGAAGATGAGGACGATGGGAGAAGACATGTTGTTGATGAGCTGTTAGTGTGATACTGAACTATGTGATGTTTGGAAATTGAGTGACGATATTGATGGTCAAGCGAGAAAAGGTGCTATTTATCTATACCCTCACACATTACCAATACTGCATCTCGACTTTTAGTAAGTGCATTTCTTGGTGTTTCATTGCATATGATGATATTGGTCAGCGATGCTCAGGTAATCGTCGAGCCATAAGCAGGGGTACCATTTGCTTATTCTGGTTAGACCCGAGTATGAATAAGCATAATCTTGATCCCGCGCGCGCGGTATTCATTGATCTTTGTCATGAACCATAAAATGTGTAAGTAGTCATACTAAGTTATACAGTACTCTGCAACACGAATTGTATAATATGTCGCAGATGCGTAGGGAAATGTGGCTGGACGTGGATGGCATGATTGAGCATCGCTTGTGAGGGTTGCACTCAACGTCACCTGGTTTTATGTTGCATGTGAATTTGATCAGACCAATCACCGCCAGTTCAGCAACTATTGTAAGAACTGGATCAGTCATGGTCAAGAGCAAGATAAAAGCTCAAGTCAATTGTCTCAAACATTGGCCGAAAATGAAACCGGGGTAAAGCGCCCAATGAACATCACCTCTCGAAGAGCTTAGGTACCTTGAAAAACATACTTCGAGCAGCACACTCACCAAGGAGGGAAAGTATATTATAAATAATTGTCTTGCATTTATTCTTAAGTTTTCTTATGACTTTCTAAACCATCGTCTTACGATTTCTCCATGAACCAAAATCTTAATATTCCACCGAAGTCCCAGGTGCTTTGTTGAACGAGGTAACCCTGATGTCAAGGCGGATCTGGGCTCTCGAAGTATAAACCACCCAAATTCTAGGAAGCGACTACGATATAGATATCGCATCAGAGACAGAGGCCTCTAATGCTGAATTTGAAGTGATCAGGATGAACGTGTTCAGTACAGTTGTCTTCTCGAGAGCACAGTTTGTGAGACAAAACTCACATAAGCCCTCATCATAAAAAGACTATCTTCAAGCCAGACGAAGTCATCCATTTCTCCAAAGATAGTAGCCAGCTCAGACACAAGGATGGAGTACCGGGCTGCGATTGCCTAAGCTTGTTAGAATCTCCAAATAAACAACAACTGTCTTGTACGTAATGTTGGTCTACCACTCGCCGCGATCCTTGGCCTTTTGGATCTCATTGAGGAAGATTTGCGCCATAGATCTCTGTCTCTTTTCCGAGAAGCCCTTCTTGTCCCAACCCATGTTGCGGATAACGTTGTCTTGTCGTAGCTTCTGATCTGGCGTGTATGAGCTGATACTAGGCGTAAGCGAGCGTGTACGGGTGGTGGGCCTCGGGGCCGTGGGATCGCCGCCACAGCACATTTTGATGTGAAGTTGGATTATGGGAGAGTGTGAAGAAGTCTGAGTGGAAGATGAGGAGAGTGGTAAGTGGTATCTGAGTTGAGGAAGAGGATCAAGCGGATATAAAGACAAATTTGTGATGAGAATTTGGCAAGGTTCAGAGATTACTTATTCGTACTTGAAACATCTTATGCTGTTTAGAAAAGGCTGCTTTGTGCAGATATCGAAGTACCAAAAGCAAACCAAATAGAAGAAGTATAATTGGTTGACATGCTTTGATGCGCCCGAGAAAACTGGTACATGTAAAATTACTGGAAAGCATAAACAAGACTGACTTTGCGTGTTTCACGAACACTGCGGGACCAGGACACCTTTAATTGGCGGAACCACGCAACGTCTATACACAATCAGTTATTGGTATAATATACTTCTCGGTATGTTAGGTGCAATGGTAGTATTGAAGCCAGGTAGAGAAACTTCTCCGCCAAAGCGGTTCATTCCTATAGGACCTGGATCTGTTGCCAATTTTATATTCTTCTCTGTGTAAAAGAATTGCGTTAGAAGATCAATCACCTGTACAGTTCTGTCAAGGTTTGACTCGAAACTAGTGAGTATTCTTGTATTACAAGACCATTCATCAGTCTAACTATATTTTCATTTACTGATTCTGTTCTGACTCGCCATCGTACTGCTTTGGCTCTGTATTGGTCCCCCTTGGTGATGCGCAATCCCCATCTCGGGAATTCAATCAGATGAAATGATGACAACAGCGGAGAGCAAAGCGACGAAAGTGTTCAATTCACTGGCAATTATTCTGCTTACAGTACCACCGAGTTTCATCAAGTTGCATCGTACCTCGCTTGACAAAGAAGATACTCATATTGAGTGCTTCGCCACAACTTCCTTAAGCTCCCTTCTCATCTCCTCCTTCACCTCATCCGAAGCCCAGCACATATCAATAGCACTCTTCGCCAAGGCCGCCATATCATCATTACTAAACTCGCACATCTTCTTGACCAGAAGCCAATCATGCAAGATCCACGTATCTTCCATATAAGCTGGATCATCACTTCCGATAGCAATCGGAATACCAGCGTCGAACAAGATACGAATTCTGGGGAAGATCTCATCAACAGGCTCGTGGCGAAGATATCCCCAAGGCGTGAGCGTCATCCCAATGCCCCTTTCCTTGATGCGACGCATGATTTCCGGATCCTGTGCGGCGTTGATGCCGTGGTCGAGACGATCTGCGCCAGTTTCACCAAGGTCATGGACGACTTGACGGATATGTTTATGCGCGTCTTTGTTCCCAACATCGCAGTGCGCAGTAATGCGGAAGCCGTCATTTCTGGCTTTCTTGTATACTTCTTCGAACATCAGAGGAGGGCGATCGTTCTCATCCGAATCAAGACCGATTCCGACGACCATATCGCGGTAGGGCAGAACAGCATCGTAGGTCTCCATGGCTGATTCTGGTGACATGTCGCGCAGGAAGCACATGATCCACTTCGACTTGACCTGTGATTTGTTAGCAATAATCATATCCAAGATCGTGCTGACTTACGTTCAATCGCTGTTCGGCCTCTTCCTGCGCCCGACGGAAGCCATCCATCACAGTCTTAAACGCAACTCCACGGCGAGTATGACCCTGCGGATCAAAGAACGGCTCACAGTACCTCACATTCATACCAGCAACATGCTCAAAATAATTCATCGCAAGGTCATAAAAGTCCTCTTCAGTAACAAGAACTTCAAACCCTCCATAGTAAGCCTCAAAGAAGGTGAAGCTCTCTTCCGCGTTATCGATCTGATGACCTGGACGGGCCTCCATGATATAGTACGAGGCTCTGAGCTGCTCAAGATTGGTGTATACAGTGCCAGTGCGCTCGAGCTTAAGGGTCTGATTGTTGCGCCTGGCAAGTTTCCAGCGAAGCTCGGGAGTTAAAGTCCCTTCGATATGGACGTGGAGTTCAACTTTTGGAAGGTCAAGGATGAACTTGTCGTCCGAGTCTATGAGTTCTTGACGGAGCGACAGACGCTCCTCGAGGGGCATGGCGAACTCCATCGTGATGAGTTTTGGGAATTACTCTTAATACTGAGAAGGATAGGGAACTGATGGAATACTTGACAGATTATTCCTTGGTAGAATAGCAGAACTCGAGGATAAAACATCAGCATTTTATACTTGATGAGGTTGTAACGGCTAAGGAAGCTAGTCCCGAATAGGCTCTCGCGATCTCACCCGCAGCAGGAATCATGAGACTAGACCCAAATAGGCTGCACTTCAAGCAAAATACCTCCGATCATTCGGGGTAAACTTGGTCAATGAATCAGAAAATCATGGTGTGACTCACTTTCGGTTGATAATGACCCGAGGCGTATTCGCGGATTTCAGTTCAGAGACTGCGTATATGATTACGGGCTGTAATACGCCTTGTACGACGACCAATTTAAAAGATTGCTGACTTTGAGTAACTCACATCGCCTCGTAACCAATGCATTCGCAACATGTGTTCCCGTATACATGTAATTATGTAACAGTGGTACAGCTAAGCCCCTCGACTCGGGTTTCTCAAGGGTTGGTCTTTAATATAGTTCTCATGTATTGAAATTCCATTTCCTGAATATTTTATCCCCCTCATTAGAATTACAGTGCAGTAATCCACTTCTTGTTAAGCTACTTCATCATGAGTCGTCAATCTTCCTTCAGAGACCATCTGTGTCGGTCTGACTATGACAGCCTCGACCAAAGCCAAGACGACGTGAATGTGGAAATGCAAAGCCTTCGGAGCCATCAATCAGAAGGTTCTACCATCAGTCAAAATGAAACCAGTAGCCCAAGCGACAGCCCAATGATAATAGGCTTTGGTGTTTGGCTAGCCATCACCACATTCTTTGTCGTCTTGATAGAAGCTGTCGTCTTCTTAACGTGGCTCTGGTTTGAGGACAAGAAATCAGAGACTTGGCGACGGCTCATGCTCAGTGGACGAGCAACCCAGTCAATCACGCTGATGAGTGTTCTTATAAGATAGACCATCGGTACTCTCGCTGCTATCACGACATCTATGGCGGAACAGCAAGGATCGGCAAAATCACTCTCATTCAGCTCGTTTCTCTAGGCTTTCCCATCAAAGTCTACGTCCTCGGTCGCAATGGGGCTACGCAAAAGTCGTTTATCGAGCAGCTTCGTTAGTCTAATCCTCAAGCAGAAGTTATTTGGCTCGAAGGACAATTATCTCTCCTAGGCGAAACGAGCCGTCTCTGCAACGAAATCAAGGCCCATGAAGAGAACATCGACCATCTCCTTCTGTCAACTGCTTACCTTCCCATGGGGCCACGCCAAGGTGCGTTAAATCGCGGAATTTACTCGTACGCGTTCATATCACGACTGACATGCTGCGAGAAACAAGCGAAGGTATTGAAAAGGCTTCCGCCGTGGGGTACTACAGTTGCCTATTCATCATAACCCATCTGCTACCTCTCCTCTCCGCCGCAGCCACAGACCCTTCCCACAACTACGCGTGTAAGTTCTAAGACTATTTAAGAAAGAGGTAAGTTTCCATACTTATAGGCTAGGCCAGTCAATATTAGCTACCTCCATGCCTCAATATTTAAGACCAGATCTATAATTAGCTTGGGTATTACGACCTCTTGAGAATAATAAATATATATATATATTAACTTAATAATAATCTAATTAAATTACATTAGCATATAATCTTTACCCTATCGAATTCAGTCATGATTTATCTCTCCGCCCATCTCAGTTCAACGGGATTGGTTTTGGTCATCACCTTGCATAGCCACGATATACAACGACTTATATCCCCGCTTGTAGGTAATGACGGGAGATTCACCTTACTGGGTCAAGACTGAGGACTGGCATACAGCTGGAGAGCCTTTCCGCATTTTTCAGAACGTTCCTCCAGGGTGAAGATGAAGAGGCGGGACGACTTCTCAACGGCTTTCCGAAATTTGGCAATTATTGATTCATGGCCCCAGCCCGCCCAGGTCACTATCAGCCGAGGGGCCTCAGGCGGCGGCGTGGCTTATCTCAGGCGCCATCCTCCTTGAATCAACGGAGGTTCCTCAGCTTAGCTGCTAAGCTCCAGGCATTTGATGGCTCCCGTTTTTCTCCAAGCCACACAATAAGGTGAAGCGCGACTGCATGATGCAGGGGTCTCCAAGGGTTATCTAAGAACACTGAACTGTTGACTTCCCACCAAGTCAACAAAGGAATCCATTATCTCAATACTGGACCGGAAAGGTACAATGTATTGAATCAAGCTGTGAGGTTAGGTATCTGTGTTATCATAAAATAAGAATGTATTTCGTCGTCGAATATGTATGTGGCTATATGAAGAGACAAGGATATCTCTGCCTGTTGATTTGGGGGTAGATCATGTCAAATTCCAGTGACCTGGCGCCTCGACCTATACCCCATTTCAACTGCAGCCAAGGTGACCTAACTAACCAACTGGGCTGCAGTCTTCTATCGACAATGTCAGCGAGGGCCAAAAGAAAGGAATGCAGTAACTCATCAGTTCACAAAGGGAAACTCTTAGACAGACTCGGGATTCTGCAGCCTTCGATACCTGGGGTTGTTGGCTGGGCATACCTTGTGTGAACATAGCCCAACTCGGTGGCGTTACTTGAAGTGTCAGATGACGCTGCCGCTACGACTAATCTGACAAGCGTAGCAGCACTTTAGCTCAGCACCTCCGCATTTGTTCGGATCAATTGACGGCACCCCTTGCTAGGCATTTTGAACGACGCCTATAAACCAGGTCTCCTGGGTCTTAAATCCTCTAGGTCAATTGTTCCATTTTCTTGATTCTCGTTACTTACTTGTATGAACATCTTGCTAACTGCCTTGAAAAGATGACCATCGGAGATTTCTTTGATTTCAATAAGGCCGAATATGCACGTCGCATATCATTTTACGACGTTAATCGCTTGCGAAAGCAAGAAGTGGTCAAAATACGCCAACATACTGCTGCCATGTGCAGTATTACCACAGGAGCAGCAGGCGCACTGCTATCCGGCGGAGGTACCCTCCTGCTGAGTGCCTATGGGGCTCGCCGACTGTCCGTAGCACATTCAAAGCTTGAGCTTATACAGGCAGAGCTTAAAAAACGCGGCATAGCCCTACACGAAATACAGAAGCGAGATATCCTCATCCCTGTTGGAGCATCTATTGTCGGAATGGGCGTCGGTGTCGGCATAGACGAGGCAGCCGCTGTTGCAACCAACACCATCCCCATGGAAGCGAGTCTACCCCCAGGGTCTTCTCTTACTGATGCATTGTCTACGAACGCGAGTGGCGTAATCAGTGGGGTAGCTCACGGTGTCACAGAGCAGACTCACGAGATGGGGCAGGCCATACTGAATATAGACAATGGCATTCCAGCAGCCCAGGACCTTGCAAGAGAAACAATCTGGGCTCCTGCGGCGTCTACCCAGGACGCCATTGGATTTCACGCTGGCATGGTTATAATGCAGGCCGTTGAGAAAGGGTTCGCAAGCCTAACATCGAACCTGTTTGCAACGTGGACTATGGAAGCCCTGACTGGGGATGTTTCCAGGACCAAGCCGCCGGTATTTCGGGACACCCGGACAACAAAAAAGACTGGCCCAGCAACTAGTAAAACGCATATGTCCAAGTGTTGGCGGCCTGAAAGAAAGTTTATTTTATCCTATCTACTTTGGATGGGCATCCTTTGCTGGCTTTTCGGTGCATTTATGTTGTTCTTGTATTGAGATGGCTTTCCTTGCTAAAGAATAGTTATCTGGAAGAGGGCTTATCCTTGTAGTTACATGAAGACTTGCTAATACTTGAGCAGCTCCTGCCACGTGTCTTCCCAGGTACTGTTGGGGTGGATATGATGAGGAATCGAGAATCCCGGGCCGGCAGCTGGCTGTATAACTGGATTGGCAACACGGTAATGGGTATCATCGCAAGGCTGATGAAACTTCTATCCACCACTGTGGAGCAAGCTGGTGAAAGATTGTACCTGAGCACGGGTGCAGAATACGGCGGGAGGGGAGTCCCGTTGAAAGATGGCCAGGAACGTGCTTTGACGTTAAACAGGACGACCAGTGGTTCACTGTTTTCCATCGACGAAAGGTTGGAGCCCATATGGAACGATAAGGTGCTTGGCGAACTGTAGGAGAAGCAGGCACCTGAAATAGCCTGGAGATGGACCGAGGGTATATTGAAGCCTTATCAGTGACCAAATGGCGCAGTTTGACGGTTGTGTTGAGATTTCCCTCTAAAGAATTATCACGTCTTAACTCTATTAGAGCAACATCCTAGACTCAGTCAAACTCACTGTCCCAAATGAGGGAACAGAACCTCATCATATCTATCGACATACGACCACAAGATCTTGATTTTCCCGTCCTCCACGACAAGCACGTCACCACCCTGAATGGCCGGTATCGGCTCATAATCCGCCTCACTATCCTCCGGGACAACCTCCCAACGTGCAGTGGCCATATTCTGGCATACACTGGCGCCTCCATTAGCTCGATGCGAGTACCCCTTCAACTGATCCAGTAGAATAGATGATCGGATAAGCAAGCCATCATGGCCGTGGTGTGTAGAGCCGTCAAAGTCGAACCAGACGATGTCGGGAGCGAATATCTCTTTGATAGCGGCGAGGCGTTCTTCAGGGTTGGTGTAGGAAAAGAAGTTAATGTCGCGCTGTATAAGAGAGACCATGACCTCTTTAGTTTCGTGGCTTCCAACGGAGATGTTGATTGATTTGATTGGCATGGTTGCTGGACTGGCTGCGACTGATATTTGTTTTAGTAGATATATAGCTTGGAGGGGACGATGTGTAGGCTGTTGGCGACTATCTTTGTAGCTTCTGTTATTTGCTTCTCCTTAATGAAAGGAAGTGTCCTACTTATATTTTGATAATGGTATCCAGAAGCTTCACGTGTGCTTACTGGAAAAGGCAAGGTCTAAGGCTCGTCACCGATCGCGACATGTCTCCTCATTCGGTTAGAACGTCTGCACCGAGCTTACGAATATGTTTACCTTCCCCCCTTCATGCAGCGAATCTACATCAAGCAAAGCTACCTTATATTAAAAAGCGCGGGGTTCTACCAGTTCGTAAGTCCGTCAGTCCGTGTCTAGCCGGGACTTACTGGACGGAGCGTAGTCCGCAGTGTTACTGGGCGCCGTGTACCGTGTCGCTCTCAGATCTTTCCTAGATATATCATGGCTGTAATATGTTCAGCCGATGCCAATGGGAGGGGAGCTAAAGGCCTTTCGGGATTCAGGAAATATGGGATGTCATTAAACCCGATTTACCTGACGGTCCCTTATCAGAACATGTCATAGTCCTATGTGCCCATCTAAAAACAGTGGTCTGAATACTAGCTATACCGATCCCTGCTGTATTCCAATCCAGGGCCCGAAGGGGACCTGCAACCATGATAGGGTCACAACGAGGAAGGTCTTTATAACGCCGTGCATGTTAGGCTACCTACACGCCCAGGGACGAAACATCGCTCTGCAGTGCCTTTCCAGCAACCACGGGCGCTTTTGCCGGAAGCAAAATCACCAGTAAGCGAGCCCATTCATCGGTAGGATTATCCCATCCATGCATAGTTCCTTGCTGCACAACAACGTCTCCCCTGCCTACCAGTGTTTTGCTTCTATCGTCGAGGGCAAGAACGACTGCGCCTTTCTGGACGATGACGTAGTCTATAGAAACCATGCGGTGCATATGCCCAGAGCTCCTGGGTGGGAAATCCACAATTCGAAAGATAGAACCGTTGTTGATGATTCCAACCTCGGCATCGGCATTGTCGCCTGGAGATGAGAGATCGGCAGGAGAGGAGTCAGTGATCCACAAGCTCCTCAAAGCAGCGTCGTGGGGCACGATTTTGGCAGTGGCTTTGTCGTCATACTTGACAGTCGCCGGGCCTGCATCGTTATGGCCTGTGACAATGCGGCGGAGAGGGGGCAGTGGAGAAGTCATGATGACACGAAAAGGAGCAATAGTGTAATTTGGAGTTTCTGAAAATACGGTTATCTTTCAAGATCAATTAGCCTATGTTTCTTAACATTGAAAGGCATCTTCTCGTCGACACTAGCCTCGGACTCTATATAGACTGATCGACCCAACTTAGTGGCTTGATATACCTTTTAAGGCTGACTCATAAACTTAAAAAAATAAAAATATATAATTAAAGACTTTTATAAGTAATAAATAATTTAAATTCTTTAAAAAATACATAAAATTAATTATATTATTATAGAAAATATTTATTAAATATTTTTTAGCTATTTTACCTGAGTGAAGAAATGCTATAGGGTAAGTCACTTTTAACTAAGTTCTCTGTGCTGATATAAGCTCTCAGCTACAAGTCTTAACTGCAAATAACACATCTTGCTCACAACTTAGACATTATACCATAATACCTGAACAATTGCTACAGCATAAAGCTGATTTCATGAAAACCTAAAAGATGACTCAATTGCCCGCCGTCACGGGGTATAAGAAGGTGCCTCTGATGCGTCCCCTTAAGATGATCTAACTTAGCACCAGGAAAATCAAGGATCTTGCAAGAACCTAATAGAGCAAGATGGCGGTACCTAAATGAAAGCTTGTTTATATAGTATTTCCTAACTAATTCTAATAGTAGTATATCAATGGACTTCCCCTTAACCTGAATGATGTCAGAAATCACAGACTGACTCTCTAGAATAAAGGTAGCTTTATAGTCATTAAAGCTATAAGAGAGGAAATTTTTAAGATTATCAGAATCCAGGAATATAAAAGGCTCTCTAGCGACTATATACAGCAACTGGCTATTCTTAGCACTTACGCTCTTACTTGCACTATCCAAGGCCTTTATCAGGAGGCTAAAAAAGCTATCAGGCAAGAAAGAGAGGCACTAAAAGCCCTTCCTAAAGCCGGCCTTAATAAAGGCAAGAAGATAATTAAGTCGATCAGAAGAAGAAATCGGGCTTGGATTATATCCCTGATCGATGTGTGGTTGGTAATTCGCTGAGAGGATGACTTCTATGGAGGCTGCAGAGAAGACTCTAATAAGTTGGTCGTATGAGTTAACCGAAGGTTGCGTAAAAGAGGCGTATTTGACTTCCAGGTAAGGCGGAAAGCTTTCAGATTTGTTGATAAATACTGATGCACGAGAAAAGCTCGACTGAAGGTTTCGTGATGACACGTATGTCGGTGCCATTGGGGCTGAGAAGAAGGTTGGATTGGAAGAAGGTTTGGAGCAATCAGAAGGTCGTGGCGGTATTGGGTTTATGTGTCAATCCTAAGGTTAGAAAATACACTTCCGATTTAACACAATGGGTCACTTTTAGCTATATAGTATTTTGTGCTACCAGCTTGTCTGTGCCACTCGCTTATCATGTACATTATCTAAATTTAAATATCTCCTTTTTCCCAAGGACGAAATCTTCGGGCAGCCTTACCTGCTTAACTTCTTTGCATAACATATCCACGCCTTGAATGATCGCACAGCCAACTAGCCGACCTTCACCCGTTTTCGCATGGAAATCGCGCACAATCACTGGAAATGACAGACCATCCAACATCAAAACAATAGGTTTAGTGTTGCAACAATACTCAACACCAGGTGCCGTCACACCGCGAAACCCGTGGTCCGTCCAAATGAGGAATCTTCCTTTAAATCTTTCGACAACTGCATCGTAATTGCGTAACCTGGTTTCGACACTTTCGTTCTTGCTTGCCAACTCCTGCAATTGCCGCTCCATTTGCGGCCCAAAGGCTATCTCTCTCAGTTTCACGGCTGCATCTCGCAACTTCGTCACCAAGGGCGCTATACTTGCGTGACTGTCACAGTCGAGAAGGATGAGCGTGCAAAATGTCTGGTAGTGCCAAGAAGCTCCCCAGTTCGTTTGTATGATGACATGGAGAATGTGAGTGATGTAGGATCCGACAGCACTAGCAGTAACTGCTGCGCGGTGTGCATCGTCGGCGCCCACTGTGTTGAACCAGTAGTCGTTGTTAGTCTGCGACCACATTGGCGCGCCTGGGAAGCGATCGAGCAAGATACTAAGATGATCCCAATCAAAAATGCAAGCGCCAATGAAAAAACTGGCCATTGTCTTGCAAAACGTGTTACTCATCTTTGGGCGGAACAGGTTTTGGAACAGCTTAGATGAACGAGTATCATCGCCAGCAAGTACTTTAGAGATTCCTAACTCATCATGTCCGAGACAATGCCACATGAGAATATCAAAATATGGTAGACATTCAGCAACATCAAGTGGGAGATTCTTTTCCTCTTCTGACTTCGTGGTCGAACGAAGTATAGCGCCTTTGGAAGCGGAGACCAGAGCACGATCACGGCCGATAAGGGAGTCTTTGCACATTCGGAGGAAGATACTCAATGATGCATCGTCTTTATCCTCATCCATAAGGATATAACGGTGGCACAGAAGGTTGGCATTTAAGATGTGATCAAACTGCCAAAGCTCTTGTAGTATCTTATGGCCATCGCTCTTGTCTAAGTGACGGTGACCATACATGGTATCCAAAACATAGCCTTCTGCATGCAAGCGATGGTTTAGGATTATCATCTTCGGGTATGGCGTTTCGTCGACCTGGAGTTTCATGGGAACAGGTTCCAGGTAACTCAAATCAGCCCGCCGCGAGAAATCTGGCAGCCAGGTTGGCAGATGATCCTCCACACTTGCGTATCGGTAGGGATACCACCAAAGAACATCTGCCCAGCACTCATATTGTATCAGGAAAACGGCCAGACAAGCAAACAGGAGCTCAGGGCGCATGAAGTAGTCGGGTACGAATACCCTACGAAAGACGGGATCAAAGATCTCACGTAGGCCATAGACCAGATCTCGTGAATCCGTAGCATGAGCGGAAAGCTCACCATACAAACGGCGTGGTACATCGTAGCCGTTGGTCTTAAGTCGACGAGAAATCAAGTCGAAGATGTGTTCGACGTCCTTCTTGAAGGCAGTGTGTGGTTTACCCATGATCTTGGCGACTTCATATTGGAAGCCTTCTGGAGCATCAAGCTTGGCTAGGAGAGGCAATGATAAGTTGACTAGTAGCTTGAACTCTTGTTTGAGTACAGCATTGCTAATCGAATCACAGCCCCAGTACCATATGGGCTCGTTTGATGCGAGATAAAACTCTTGCCTTGTCCAAACGCGGCTCCACCATCGTTGGGAACACATCTCGAGGAAGCCTCTGCAAACTCTCCACTTGTCTAGACCATACTCTCGGCATAACTCCCCCAAGCAATCCGTAACTTCATCATCCTGACGATTTGATACGTATGCTGTTGTCTCACGAGCGCGTCTGCGAAGAAAGCTGAAAACATCGTTGACTGGAGAGCCTCGTGCAGCCGATCCCGAGGTTCCGAGGAAGACGACAACGGCTTTCGCTAGATGATAGATCTTGCCCATTTTTCTAACCTCTATTGAGCGTTCTCTTAAGTTTTTTTGATTGATGCAAATGGCATCAATCCATATTCGTCTTTTAACATCCGTTTGGCGCAAAGATAGAAGGGCATCAAAGAGATTGGGGTTGACTGTCACATCCAGGCCATTAAGTCGGACAGTTTTTGCTGGATCTGGCAAGCCCCACACATATGACAGTGCTTCATATGCATCCCGGATTTCATCCAAAGAGACCTTGATAATGTTGAGCTCAATCTCGTTCGAAGTTCCTGGAAGTATTTCCACCAGACGGATTGACTTCTGGTCAAGTGGGAGCTCTGGATAGATTTGTTGGTTCCAAGTTCTGTAATTGCTGAGCATATGGTTCAGATTGTCTTGCATCGGGATAGGTAGTACTGAAGGAAAAGACGACGTCTCAACCGTTTGATGACCGCCATGTTCGTCAGATTGGGGGTTCTTGTGATCACTGAGCTTGTCCGACTGCGCGCGACCGACCACCTCGTCGCCCATTCCCAAACCTTCCTGGCTTGAGTTTAAGAAACTTATATCGTGGTTCGGCAGTGCAACCTTCAGTGAGGATATAATATATTCCGGCACAGAGTCATCATAGTCTTCAACAGTTGCAACAGTTGCGGTACTAGGCCGATGTATTTCGGCTGGAGCTATACGATTCGCCAGCGCTTCAACGCCTTTAATCATATGTTCGCGAAGCTTTTGAGTTTCTTCGCGATCCAGCAGCTTGCTTTCATCTTCGTAGGCATAATTTTCATGTGTTTCTGGGATAGCAATGTTAATACCTTCAGCTATCCCTGCCACTACTTGATTTTCGGCATCTGGGGCGGGATTTTGAAGTTCTTGACCCTGGGCGCTCACGGCTGGATTTCGGATTTCCCGTTTAGGTGGAGGAGGCGAGCCTTGGTCTACTTGCTTGTGTCCCGGAGCTAAAGGATATGCGGTCAGATCTCACGCTGTCTGGTGGATTGGCTGGACAAGAGCTATACCTACCAAAGCCCAAGCTGTTACGGATGCTAAGAAAAAGCCAGCCTAGTTTTTCTTCTATCTTTATGCGCCTCAAGATGGCGAAAGCCCAACCGAACATGATCGGATTACTTCTGATTTTGATTTCGCTTTCGATTACGGTGCTAACAGCGGCTGGAGCTTTTCATGGACCTTGCGTTGTTGCGATCACCGCTTCAGCAAGAACTACAGTATAGTATTATACTGTACTGAGGTAGGCCGCCGGGCGTAATAAATGGTATTGTATTGTATTGTACTGAGGTAGGTAGGTAGTTATCACGCACCCTGACCTTTACCAAGGGATATGCAGGTATTAAGAACCGAAGAATCTAATGGAGGAGTGATAGACGAAGAGGTTCTCAGAAAGAACGATACGCGGGAACGTGTTGCACTTTTGAGATAGAGGTTGACGACTTGATTTGGGACTACAGGCGGGGTAAACCTTATATATACATCCAGTATATGGAATACAGCTGTATAGCGTATTCTGTATCACAAGAGGTCCAACAGAAAGAAGCGTGGTGTTTAATGACGTGACAGAGGAGCTACTGGAAACATAGGCGCTCCTGAATAATGATAATAGACTCAGGTGCAGGTCGATAGCGATGGCGATATAGCGTTCCATCAGGATGGGCAGACGGAACCTCCCGTATGAGGATCCAGCTGCAACGCAAGGCAACGTAGACGGCTGCCGTGCCATCACGTAAGTTCTCAGCCGATGTCCCATGCTTTTATGTCGCTCATCAAGTTGCAATGGCTGCGATGGCACACACTATTGTGGTGGCTTTCTTCCAAGAGCAAGCTTCCACCTCAGCGTGACGTGTTGCCCCATCTTGGCTCCAATGGCTGTCCGTCGAGGAATCTGCAAAGTCGTCGTACAGCATACCATGGCGACTTGGTGAGTCTCCGCAAGTCGACTAGTCAGGTAGGTTCAGTCCAATGAGACTGTAGGACCAATCTAGAACAGCACCAATGCAACCCATTACTATTCCACGTAGTCATTAGTGAGGATCGCCGCGATACACAAGCCGCCATCGATGACAACTATTGACCCGTAGGAGCTCGAAGGATACACAAGAGTCTTCCACATGTTTCAAATCCTCTTGCTTCGACTCTTGGGGGAAATTGATTCGCATGACTGTCTGGACGAACCTTGTCAACATTTAACCTTAGATGTTTATCCATGCATGTGATGCGGCAATAGAATACGAGAAGTTGACAGTGTGGATGGAATTCCCCGAAGTCAGGTGAGTTAAAGTTAAGATGATGTGCAGATCCAAGATTGGCTTCCATGCCCCTAGCGCAATGATAGTGTCCCCCAGTCTGCCATCTCCTATGGCCAACTGGACATTTTGTAGTTTTCGTCAAACGTTTTATTACTGACGAATCTCATATAACTTGAACATTGCAGGTAAGCAGGATGAAGAAGCGATTGGTTCCCAATTTAAGCAATATACACTGGTAAGCGACTTCCAAAAAGCCCATCCTTGTCGATCTGAACATCAAGCTTATGGAAATCGTGGAGAAGTAACCAGCATATCATGCGAAAGATGAGTACACACCAGACATCGCTAATCTCCTGCTTCGCCTTGGACTCCCAGGAACCCTCAGTGTCCACTCCATCATCGTCCAGTTCGTCCCCATCGCCAGCCAGACGAGCTCCAAATAAGGTCCCAGTGCGCTGGATTCTTTGTGACTCGTTCTGGTGATTTTGACGCTTCCGTTGTCGATCAAGCTCGCTGCATATCTTCCAAATGACGTTCTCACGTACCCAAGAAATGTACATATCTATCAAAACAGCATGCCTTTCTCCATAGGATGCTGAGTCAAGTCGTTGAAGTTTATGCAACATCACTTTGCGATACTTATGGGCCATTTGCTGTTTGTTGATTCGATGGACTTTCGGTGACTGGTTGGAGGATCTGAGCAATTCCTCCTTCTGAACTTCAGTTTCAGAACAGACTTCAGCGGACCCTTGATCGGTGTTTTGTGAATTGAGCATGCCCAAGACCTCCTGAAGGTGTACTCGCAAGACGAACTGAACGAGACGTCTTTCTCTAGATACTTTGAGAAACATGTCGCATTTCTCGATTGCGGCGTGTAGTGACGTCATGACAGCCCTGCAGTATAATTTTGGCTCTTCCGTTCTTTGTCCAGGTAGGAAGTATGTCGTAAACTGATCTTGCTCCTGTTCCTGTTTATGCTGCTGTTGGGAAACTCTGATCGCCTTCTCGGACGCACAAAAACTCTGCTCAACCTTACCAGCTTCGCTTATGATCATGCTGATCTGATCGTTGTCGTTGAACATTGCCTGGCTCTGGGTCTCGACTGGAGCTTCTTGCATTTGATACTTGGCAGCTTCTTCTAAAACAGACTTGTAGGTGACCAACAGGGTCCGGATGGAGAAAACCTTTCGATCCCAGTGATGGATCGTAGGGTTGGGGAGCATGCGGAAAGCAGTGTTCTTTATTTGTAGCACGGTGCCAACCATCCCGAGCATCTCAAAAGCGACTGAGGGCAAGTGAGCCTAGAGCATTTGTGTAAGACTAAGAAGCTTATTGACGTACCTGGGAAAAGATGGCTATACCGGGTGTTCACGGATGGTTTCGAAAAGTATTTGACTGTCCTAGTATTGCAGCCAATAACCTTTAAAGTTTCTGCCATTGCAGCGAGACTTGCGAGTTGAAGAGTTCCGAGGTCTTTCGGCTCATCGGCGTACATTTTGAAATTTCTCAGGCGGAAAATAGTAGGGCAGTATCCAAAGCACAGTTCCTTAACGTTCTCGTTTGGGATGATACGGTTCTCCTTGAACCAAGTTTCGCCCATTTTATGGAAAGAAAAAACAATACCGAGGTCGTCAACATTAGCACCAGTAACGAGAAAGCCATTGCCCTGTGCACGATACCGGTTTTCATTTCGGTTGAAGACCCTCCAGTGAATGCCAAGCATAGCGATGATCTCAACTATATGGCAAATGGTTGAAGTGGCGTAAGGCTTCTTCATGTGCTCTGGCATGGTGTCCCACGATTTCTTCTTCTTCTGCATACCCACGGTGAGAGTATGTAGGTTATTCGCGTCGTTTCTGTCAAAGTTGTCCAGGAGTGGGGTATGGGAAGCCCTGTTGCACCACTCGTTATTGGAGACATTATAGCCGGAAAACTCTTCTGCCTGCCACTGTCGAGATTCCTTCTCCATTCGCTGCAACGCCATGAGCAGCGCGAGCCATGTTGCAAGCTCGTTATCGGCTGTACGAATGGCCTGACGAGTCTCCCCAGCCTTGAGGCTCCTAATTCGTTCGTCATACATATCTTGACTCCACGTATAAGTTTTCTGATAGCTCTCCCATGTCCCGACCATGTATGTGATCTCGTGGCAACTAACTTCCTGAGGTTCATCCTGGAGCTGAAACCTGGACCATACAAAGCGTTTCAAACATCTCAGAATACTTTGCTTTTCTTCCTCCCTATGAGGACCTAGGGGGCCCCTTTTGTTGCTTGGAGCTGAAACGAAAATTACTGGAGTCTGGAACTCGACTTCAAAACGAAATTCAAACGGCCGCAATCGGCGGTGGGTAAATTTGGACCATTTACCCATCACTAATTCCTTACACGAGGCGTAACCGGTTGCGGAAGCATAGTATTGCTGAAGTGCCTGAAGCAATGCTATGACGAGAGCAAAGCCTGACACAACTAGAGCGACGCATGCGATGATGAGCTCAGTATTGCTGCCCCCAGCAGGAGCATTTGTAGCACCGTTGGAACTCATGGTGTTGCTGGTATGCTGCGAAGGTCGATGAACCTGTTAGCTTGCCAGAGCGTGATTTGGTGACCGTGGTAATATAATGATATTTTTAGGCGCCCATTGGCCCCTCTAGAAAAACAAGAAGGAGACGGGTCAGGCTCTCGCGCTTTATCTGGCTGAGTTAAGCACTTGTGTAGGATTTATCTCGTTTATTCCCGGTGGGAGCGCAGCGACCACGGCAGCCTATTAAGTAGGGCCCTTAACTGGGAAGATAAAACCTATGTCTCCACAGGAATACTGCGTTGGCTGAGATATCTTTCTTCCCCGTATCACGTCTCCAAATTTCAAAAGAATTGCCAGAAAGGTACCTTATCCTCTTACAAAATGTAAGGGCTATAAAGTATTTTTCTTTCCAAGTCAAAAACCCCCTTTCCTACTTGATGGGCCCCCGTAGGAGTGACCACTAGGAATCAACGAGATAGAATCCCCCACATGTCTATTTCGTACATTATCTCGTCCCTCCACCACACCGTGGCTGCTATTAGACCCCACTGTCTGCAATAATCACATGCCTAGCGGGCCGGAAGATCAGCCTCTTTGATCCTTAATACGAGCCTCACGCCATCGACGACACCATTCACTTTATAAACACATCTCGGCTCCGTGGCGACACGGAACAACCATATTCACGGCAGCAACACTACGCCTCTATCATCCTCTACGACAAGAAATTCAACATCGTTGGTTTTCCCGATTCATGGAAGCAGAGATAAGGCCGCTGGCGAAAGCGTTTAGGAAATGCTGGCACCTAAATTGATCAAGTATCGACAATTTTAACTTTCAGTTATGCTGACACTGCCCAGGTTTCTGCTCCCCAAAGTCGAGAAAAGAAAGGAAAGAAATTTCATCCTCTAATGAAACCTTGGTAACTGAGTTAAGAAAGCTTGTTTCTCGCCTAGGGGATGGCATTTATGACTGGATTGAGTCCCTACAACTGACCCTATTAGAGCCCTTGATATTATACTTATAAATAGATTTATTTTACAGCTTAAGACGACTTCCCCTAACTAGAAGCCCTATATAACGCTCAAAGACTGGAAGAAGTGCATTTATAATACGATTTTTATCGCCTACGCTGAAGAAAGTTGGGCAAGGAAGAGGAATAGGTCAGGGAAGAAGAGGACATCGAGGATCCAGAAACATACCAAAAACACATATAAAGAGAGATCAACTGGGCCTGGAGAGGCATCAAATCCAATTGCCTAGCTTGTCAGGGCTTCAGGCAGGGGGAATGCAGGCCATTAAAGGTCAGAAAAAGGAAGCTATCTCGATGAGGTCTCGAGGAATGCAGGCCGCACCAATCATCATGGAAGGGGTAAACAGACCGAATACGGCTGCCAAGTCTGTGATGTAGCTATTTGTAATGATCCGAGCTGCTGGTACTTCTAGTACATGCCAAAATAGGTGTGTGTGGAAGTACCTTCAACTCCCTTTATTTTGATTGGTCTTACGCCCTTGTCGGTACGGAATTCTTGGGCTTTGCCACCGAAAGAGATAGGATAGTGGAGACACTGTTATGTGCTCTTTATCGCGAGTTTACCAATAGCCAACAGCACAACATGAAAGTGTGTTAGAATAGAATTTAGTGACGCTGCCTTGCCATCAGGAGTGAAGAACGTCAGCGACTTACTAAATATGGCGATGGCTCAGGTTGAGGCCTTCAGTAGCTAAATGGTCCATTGCGAGCCTAGGCCTTTTGCTCCCGAGCTTAATAAATTAACACCACCCTGCCTCATTTTTGACAATTAACACGAGGTAACCAGCCTAGAATACCTCATGATAATATGTATGCGCTTGCCTTAATAACGCAGGATACCCTGATTAATCCTCTTAGGGTAAGCGAGTGGGGCAAAAGTCCTTTCGTTCCTCAAGGCATAAGACCTCTTGTCAGTTTATCCCTTAAGGCACAGATTCGATGGTCAGGATATATCACTCTCTCTTAGACAGGAGGCCATTTATAAACATACACGTCAGACACCGATTGCAAAGCAGCGGACCTTTTTGTTGTATTCGGGATCAACTAACTAAGACGCTTCATTGCGCAGTCGCCTACTTTGGTTATGTTTTGGAATTTTTATTCGCGGTGCTCTCGGCCTACCGAAGGGACCGCAGGAACAATACAGTGAATGTATACTTCTGTGACCTAGTGACTTTCAGGTGACCTCATGTAGGGTATAGTTGGTGAGAGACTCTGCCAGATCTTGGTGCTCCGCTGGGACTCGGATAAGGCTGCGACTGTACTCAGCGGGCTGAGCTACGATTGGACCTTTGGGCTGGTTGAGGTTGGTCTGTGGCTGTGGCTGAGACTGGGGTCCTTCGTTCGTCATGGCATAACTAACTCTCTCTCCGAATGCATGTGAATGGGTGTGAGCGAGAAGTCTCATACCTTAGCTGCGTAACACGATAATAGCCTCACGGTTGCATATCTTATATTTCTGAAACACGCGGCATATGTAGAACTACCCAACCTCAGGCCATCCACCCACCAATTGGATACCCACAGGCTACGGCCTGAACCTTGAGAGACTGAACAGCAGTTCAAACCCGCAGTTTAAAAGACTGTCCAAATCAAGTTGAAGCCTCAAAGGTTATCATTACAAATGATGACACGACGATCAAACGATAAATTCAGAAGCCGAGCAAAGCATGTTAGAGCACTTGGGTAATGGTTAGGTAATATTGACCATCTAAAGCGCTACTTTGCCTAGGGGTTTTCTTCTAACTGACTATATCGCTAGGAAAAAAAAGAAGAGATAAAAAGGGGCTTATAGAAACAGAGAAGCCCAAGTTATAATACTCTCACAATTGGGAGCTTGGGGTTCATGTCAAGGTATGTGCTGTCATGCTGATACATACGCTTGTCACGTTGTGCTTCTTGAGTAAACCCTGTTTCTAGCAGACCCACTCGCGCTTTGAACCTCCTCCAATTGCTTCGGCTGGAAACTGCCGTCCATGTCATTGAAATAGCGTTAACGGTAGACTATTGTCGCGGGGCTTGCCGATCTGTTCAAAACCGTTCTCCGAACCAGCGCCATCGGCCACGGTTTCAATTGATCACGCTGCCTGCAAAGCACTGTATTGCTTGCTTAAGACTGAACTCTACCGGTCTTGAATTTATCTACCATCGCTACCGAAAGAACTTCCTGAAAGTACCATATTGAGCGAGGGAGAGCAGAGTGACTGCATTGTCGAAATGGCACCGAAGACCGGCCAGGACATATTTGGCTTCTTTGAGCCTAGGTACGTTGACGATGCATCATCCATCGAGAAGACGCCAGCGAGGCTCCCTCGTGTCATCCGGGAAGATGAAGCCCCATTGCTGGAGCTGCCTCCAATCGACGCCAACACTCAGATCCGACTCATCACGCTACTACCGGCAGAGGACCCCTCTGAAGGAGGAAAGAGTATGGACCCAGTTCAATGCACCCTGCAGACGTGCTCTCTCGCCTCAGCCCCAGAATATGAAGCCTTGTCGTACACTTGGGGACAAATGCATCGTCATCTCCCAATATCGGTGCTAGGAACTGATAATGACAGTGACGGCATAAAGATGTCCCTCCTTGCTACCCCTCAGCTTCAGATGGCACTCCGTCGTTTGAGACGTGCTAGACCGAGGCGGCTGTGGATCGACCAACTCTGCATCAACCAAGAAGATAAAGAAGAATGCGGCGCCCAGGTTCAGCTTATGGGAGATATCTACAAGGCTGCAACCCGAGTTGTTATCTGGATTGGAGAGGACCATGAGGACATGATAATCACAGACGATTACAAGTTCGAACGGGAGGCTCAACGGCAACTTCTTGCCGATTTGTTCCAGGCCTTCACTGAGAAGTCTGAACATGATGATGATGATGATGATGATGATGATGCGACAATTGCGGCCCGTCTGGTCGATCTCCGGTTCACATACCACGTACAAGACATCAAGAAACGCAGAATGAGAGCCGTTAGGGATTTTCTCAACCGGCCTTACTTCAGGCGAGCTTGGGTGTTCCAGGAATCCAGCCTTGCTAAAGGACTCGTTGTTCAGTTTGGTCAGCAGGAGTTCGATTTCGCCACATTGAAGCGCGTGTTTGACAGTATCAACAGTGCAGCAATCCGAGCCGCGATGCACCGGGATACTTACTCAAGTCTGGCAATAAGCACTGGTGGCTACGAGATGATGGACATTATTCAACAAACCCGCGAGGAGCAGCGTTATTTGGGAAACACTATCCCCCCGGACCAAAGTTCACTTCTTCTGAAGCTACTCACTGTTGTTCGTCGCGTCAACTGCTATCAGAAGCAAGATCTAATCTTTGCCTTTTTGGCGTTTCAGAGAAGCGAAGGTATCGAAGCTACGGGCGGCATGTATGGAAAATCGGTCGAAGAGGTATGGACATATACCGCCAAGAGAATAATTCAGTCGTCAGGAAGTCTCGACATATTTGCAGCCTCGTATGGCGGATCGCCAGTATCTGGTTTTGCTATTCCAACTTGGGTTCCATGTTGGACGAATTGCTTTCCCTTCAGCCGACCGATCGCAACCCCTCTATCTAAGTTTCGTGCCTCCCGCGGGTTACCGCATGTTTGGATCGAGAACGATGACCCTACCAAACTCACCGTTAAGGGAAAGATTATAAACACAGTCGAGCAGATCCATGGTCATTTCGGCCATTTTATGCGGTGGAAACACAGCGTGTCGCATTTCCTGGCATTTGACTGGACGGTACAGAAGGTGCAAACATCTATGGTCTTTTCGAGATTCGACCGGCTATTTGGAGACTACCGTCCCATCAAGGCGGGACTCATAGTCCCGGATCTTATGACAACTTTTCTGGCGGATGGTGCCTTAGGAGCGGAGCAACCACTCCGCACAACCGACAAGTATCTCGATGCTGTGAGGGCGCAGGAGAAGCCTCGCGATTTGAGAAAGTGCGGAAGAACCCTTAGCACTGACGAGCAACATCTTGTTGAGTGTTACGATATGCTCGAAGACTTGGTTCTTGTGGCAGAACACAAATGCATCTTTACGACCGACTATTTCCAAATCGGGATGGCAGCGGATGTAACTATGCTCGGTGATTTGGTGGTTATCTTACATGGATCGCAAGTCCCATGTATCTTACGTAAAGTGGGGGAGAGTGGGAATGAGTATAAGCTAATCTCTCAGTGCTATCTACATGGGTGGATGTATGGAAACTCGCCACGGGAGATTTTTGGTAAAGATCCGAGGCAGTATCCTGGAGTCAAGGTTAGATGGTGGGAAGAGGACCCCGATGAGTTTATATTAGTTTAAATATCGAGTTCCCTAGCACTTCATAACAACATCAATTGTAACGTACATGATGAGCGAGCGACCAGGACAAGCGAGTGGCCCACTACTACTACTGTGCGCAGTCATGCTGGTAATTCGAATAAATATAATAAATCTGGCCCATGGACATTGCTGGGTTATCTGGGCGGTTAATAGGCGGACGGGTACCCGTGCTAGTCCTGTAGTCTAAAATTAATTATTAATTTGAAAAGTCAATTAGTATAGGGTAGATTTAACTTTTACTAGGGGTTACCTTAGAACTCTAGTTAATAGATAGCTATATATTTACGTAGATTAATATTTTAATAATAGTATATTAAGTTCTGGCTTTAATATATTAATATTTATTATAATATATAAAACTTAAGTGTTATTTAATTATATTTATCTTTAACTTATATTTCTATTATTATATTACCTTATAACCTAATTTAACTTATTATTAAAATATTATATTACTTATAATTTTTTAATATATGTCACGGGTCAGGCTCGGGAATACAGGTGAACAGGGAACGCTTTAGGCGGATAGGTTCTATTGCTACGGATAGGCACTGCCGGCAGGTCAGGCTCTATTGACAAGACGTAGCTCGAGGAGCTACGTTCGGGAGCTATCTGGCGGTCGGTCAAGATCTTCTGCGATAACGTATCGCCACGTGACTGAGATCCACTTGGCCTATCGGTCTAGGGTAACCTGGTCTGGTCTTACGCTGTGACAATATAAAATACTACGCCACCCCATGCACATTGGAGCGGCGATGGGGCGCATGGGGTAGCCTCAGCCGAAGGCCGTGTGTCCGCGGGCCGGGAAGCTATTACTACTACTACGTACTGATCCAGTGCCATGGCCATTCTTGGTATTATATATCATGTAAGGACTCCGTGTAAGAACCTGTCGTTTCCTAAGCTCCTGATCCCTCATCTTCATCTTCATGCCATCCGGGGGAGACCCGTAGACCAGGTGATTACGATCAAATGGCGCATCTAACATCAAACCCTCAAGCGTTTTTACACGAGAGACAGCCACGTAGCTTAAACCGGTCTGAAAGTCCCGGCAGGAGAGATCCGTCACGATCATATCTTCTGTGATGCTTTGTGACTTGTGCACGGTAATAGCGTAGCATACGATCAGGGGAAACTGCGTGCGAGCGCAGAGAGTGGCTCCGATGAGAAAGTCTCTCTCAACTGGGAGAATTGGGACAATCTTTTTGCCATCGGGGGTGGTCAGGAACACCGGTCCGTTGTACTTGTCAAACTCCATCATGATAACACAAGGAGGATCTTGGATGGGGTCAGCCCCGGGTGCCCAGCCGATGTCGTAAACCGTACCGCGAGCGCCGTTGCAGAGGCCAACGGGCTGCCAAAGGTTAGACGTCAGCATCAGACGAGCGCCAATGCATATAGGGATCTGCTTCGCAAGGTTGCCCGCCTTGTCATCAGGGGCAGCAGCCGCACCAGGGCCGACGTTCTTAGCTTTGACCTGGACGACTGGCCGGCCGAGGCGGTCGAGGTGATAGTGGTTATACTCGTTCACCCTATCTTTGGTAGCGTATACTCGCAGGGCGCTGGAAAACCTCGCGACCTCTCGATCGTCTAGTTTTGCCTGCACGCGGGTGGACAGGAGCTTCCAAGACTCCATAGATAGTTGGAGCAGCCGCAGTTCCCCGAGAGCTGTGCGAAACGCCTCCTGGTCGTCGCCGCGCTGCCTCTGAACAACCTTCAAGAATACTGATTTATCGAAGCGCCTATATGCGTTCCTGCCCTTGATCTCTACTCCCTGCACCTCTTTGTCGTAACAAAGCGGCTTCTGTAGCACAGGGGGAAGCTGGAAGAAGTCACCAATCCAAGAGGATGTTCAGGCCGCCAAAGAACTCCTCATTCCTGTTCGGGAAACGCCTCGCGGAGACGGTCATCGATCCCACGATAGCTGACGCAGTCCTAGCATGCTCTTCTCATCGATGATGAGGTACTTGATATCCTTCAGCTTCTTCTGGAGCTGGGTCTTATCAACGGGAGATAGAGGCTTGAAGTCCTTATTGATTGGGAGGTGTAACAGGGAGTGCAAGGTAGTGCCCGATATCTGGTTTCCTGCGACGCCCGTTGGCGCAGCACGCCAAACAGGTGTCCCCCTCCCCCCTGTCGCGGATTGGAGGTGCGCGGAGAGCAGGTTAATGAGGTATGACTTGCCAGTGCCGCCTCCGCCATCCACATGGAGTAGCAACTGAGAGGGATCCTGGGTCAGGAAGTGGCCCATCACCGTATCGTATACTATGCGCTGCTCTGGATTTAGGGAATCGCGAGCCTCCAAGGGCTGATCATCCACATCAAGGTCAAGGGTGTTTTCCGCTTTGCGTTGCTTCCAGTAGTCGCTGTTGAGAATGCCATCATCGGCATACCGCCCAACACGAGGGGTCCAATCGTAATTGATGTCAATGTCTCGGCGGCCGAGGATGTCGATGTCCTCTTCCTCCAGTGGGCGGTCAGGTAGCATGCGGGCGAGTTCATGCCAGTCCTCCTCCGCGATGGGCTCCTCATGGATCTCAAGCTCAAATTCATCCTCCTCTGCCGTCAATTCATCTGTATCTGGTTCCCCATAATGATCGTCCGCATGGGTATCATGGTGCTGTCTGCAGTGCATGTACGCAGCCGTGAAGGAATCGAACCGCTGCCCGCCCACAACGAGCAACTCTTCTGGAGAGCGATGTGGATGAACCATCATCAATTTAACACGGCAGAAGTCGTTAAACTGGGAAGAGGCCTCCATAGACTTGTATCGAGGGAAGTAAGACAGGACTCTCTTCTTCGCGTGAGCAGCGAGTCTCCTCCACGTGTTGAGATTGTACGATTGCAGGTATTCGAGATAGGTTATATCCTCATGCTGGTCCTTTCTCTCTAGATATTTCCTGTAGCTGCCGATGGCCTCGTTGACATCTCCGTCCACACGATACGAACGTGCCTGTCGCTCCAACGGACGGCAGTCCACGGTGACAACCATACGGGTGCCTTCTTGCAGCGGAATGTTAAGCAGCAGATGGGAAATCTCCTGCGCCGAGTAATCTCTCTCGGCAATCAGCTTGTTCATCAGGCGAGAGGAGAAGGACAACAGGGGCTGAACGTGCGATGTGTGAGGCAAGACCTGGTCTGCAAGCCTGGCGAAAGACTCGGTCTTCTTCTCAGATTTACTGCAATACTTCGCAGCGTACGTAATAACCGCCTGTAAGCTGGTGCAAGGAGATATGTCGATATTGGCTAGCCAGCCTAGGATAATCGCAGGATTGAAGTTATTCATGAGGCTGTCATTCCGGGCCGCCTCAAAGACATAGTACGACCTGCCTTCCTTCCTGATCACTGCGGCCAGCTCCCGCAAGGCACGAGGGAAGTCAAAACGACACTCCCTCTCTGGATTGGCAACGTTTGCCGCCTCGATATCCGCAGCGGCACCTTCCATGTCCCTCGCCAGATCACCGGTTCTCTTCCTCACGCGCAAGCAGTACGTGGTATTGCACTTGTGGCGCTGGCAGCGGTTGACGATTTGTGAGAGCCGCAGGAATGTCATCTCTATGCTCAGGGGATCCACGCTCAGGGGATTACCCTCACCCTGAGGCATAGTCCTACTCGGCTCAGGGTTAATGGCAGTGACGTGGAATCCCCATGTGCGTGCAAATACATCACGAGCCGCTTCGTCCTCCATGTCGGCCCCTGGACAATTATCCATCCAGTACAGGCCGTGGTTGTGTGGGCTACCACGGCCTTGCCATTCGTACCGATCCCAGTAATCTGTGATGCTGAACTTCTTACTTAGCACGATATCCCGAAAGAGGGTGTATCGGCGGTAGAAGTGGAAAGCAGCAATGTGAGGGTTCTGCCGCAATAGGCGGCGCGATAGAGCCATCCTCTCCGGCTCGGTGGCGGCTAGCCAGTCGTCATACTGGGGCATGTGCTGGTAGAGACTCCGCCAGTGTAAATCTGCCGGGCTAAACGTGATGAATGCACCAGGACAACCAAGGTTATAGGCATAGGCCTCGAGGTCCTGCCTCTTTTTGTTCCAGAATGGACGCGTACCGCGAATAGACACCGCATGCCTTGTGATCGAGTTGATCAGCGCCTGCGCCTCGGGGTCCTCGCTGTGTTCCAGCGCCTGAATAAGTTGCTCTCGCGTCAGCGGCTGCTGTCTCCCATCATGTTGCTTCACGAAGAATCTGGACCGCGAACGTGCTTGTGACCGCATTAGCGTGTTGAAGGCGACGAAGCGGAAGGTCGGGTGGCGTGCAAAACGCCCGTCGTGCCAGCGCATCGCGTGCTCTGACGTAATCCTTGTAATCAATGGAGCGCAATCGAGGTTCAACAAAGTCGGCTCTACCGTCAGGAAAGAGGCACTGAAACCCCAAGGAGAGTAGGGCATGAGAGCGATTGAGCTCATTAATGGGTGTGTGTCGTATATTCCGGGAGCTGCAGCTCGGTGCTGCGCCTGCGCCTGGAAGCTTGTGGAAAGCTCTGAATCAGCTTCCCGACTCTCCGGCGAGAATAGACCGCAGAGCATCGAGCTCCGTGTCCTTTGCCAACATGTCTGGCACTGCAGCCTCGTCCTCCAGGTCAGGCTCTGCCTCCTGATCTTCCTCGGGTCCAACATCCGCAGCCTCCACCTGACTCTGGGGGATGGCATCCAGGACATTGCCATCTTGGGGCAAATTGATTTTAGCCTCTTCTTCGTCGATGACGACGCATCGATACCCAGGATGATGGCGCCGGAGGTAGTCTAGCCATATGACAACCGGCTGGCGGCGGACACGGAACTGGCGGGTGAATTGCCGACTAAGAATTGCGTGGGACGACGTATTGGCAGGACGTAGTAATACAATGTTCAACTCCTGCGGCAGAAGCGGGAGCTGGTTGTACACTAAGCCAACCTCACGGAGAAAGTGAACTACGTGCCCCCGATACTTGTACTGCTGCCCTCGCACAAGCATAATGTTCACGTGGACGTGAACACGAGCAATCAAAGACTCTTCGGTAGGCGTAAGCTGGGGCAACCGGGCCGGTACAGGGCCAAAGTCGAGCTGATTATCCGCAGAGAAGAAGTACGGCTCGTCGGGGTGGCGTTTCTCATCTTTTCGATAACAACGCGCACAAATGCCATCGCAATCGATCTTCATCTGGAACCAACACTCCCGGCATCGACCGCAAAACTGCATTTGGTCATTGTCCAGCTTTGTCCAGAACTCGCGGAGGATTGCCTTATCGCGACCAGTCAAGGCGCAAGCCTCAAGGTCGCCATTCCACACCGGATCTTGCGCATGAAAGACCGCCGATTCTTCAGGTGGAATTATCACTGGACTCCGAATACGCCGTGGCGGCATCGACGATCGAGTTTGCCTTCGAGATTTTCTTGGCCGCCCTCCTGTACCAGGGGCAGGACCACGGCGACCACGCCTTAGCTGTGCGGAAAGCTGCCGCAAGCGATGGCGAAGAGGGCTTCCATCCACGCAATCATTATCGTCGTTCTCGTCTTCGTCCCCTAGATCGAATCAGACTCTACCCCTAATTGTTTGAGGTACCTCCGTGGTCGATCAGGTGAAAGCAGCAAGTTGAAATAGTCATCGGCGTCAATATCAGATTCAGAGAACTGTCCCCTGTCATCCCCTTCCTTGATTATCCCATCCCCATCTAGAAACCCACTCGGTCGTAGTTGATCTTGACTCCCATCTACGTTCCGTGGTTAGCCTGAACAAACTACTGGGGCCACAGAACAAGGATACCTTCTCCAGGACCCTCAAAATCTTCCAAGAAGCCAAGTTGAGATATTGTGGGAGTCAGTGACACAGTCTCCCCTGCACGGCGTCGTGAACGATGGTCGCGCTGGATAACAGCCAGCTTGGCCCTCGCCCCAGCCTTCAAGGAATCATCTTGCGAGTCCTTCCCCCCCTTGTGGAACCTGGTGGCCAAGTAAGGGTAATCCACACCAGGTGTGCTGCTTCGAAGAGTAGATGGATCAGAATGTGAGACGAGTGGATGGGTCGTTGGCTGCACAGGCGGTGACGGAGCTAGAGCCCGGAAGAGCCGCGAGCTTTGTTGGGTTGGTGGAATTGGCGTCCCTAGCACTACGTGCGGCTGGCTAATTGACTCTCCGAATAAACTCCTAGCTGTATGAAGTTGCCGTAGCTTCTCTGGCGATGTAGGCTGGGTTCCGGATCTCTCGTTGGGAGGCGATAGGCCAGCATCTCCTTCGGTTCTCTTCGTGGCAGGTCTGCCAGGTGAGGATGGACGAAGTGCAATGTTCCGCAGCGTCTGGAGCACGACTTTGGATCTAGAATGCTTCATTTGATGAGGGTTAAGAGACTTATAGACGAGGAAGGCAGAACTTACATGAGAAACGCGCTGGTTACGGCAGTCTATGCATTGCTTAGTTTGCCCAGCAGACTGCCTCTTTGCTCTGAAGGCACTCTCCGGTCTCTCCTCCCCACAACGAGCACAAACAACGAAGAGTAAATCAGTAGAGAGCTCTTCGGGGTTGAGACCGATATCCATTACTCAATCAACGAGGCCATATCGAGACCTGTCGAATTGGGGAGATGAATTGAACGCGTGGTACTGGCACAGTACTGAGTAAACAAACAATTCCAAATGGACGCAAGCTGCCGGCACTCCGCGTGAGCCTTTCAGGGGCCAGCACCGATTGGCCCCACTCTTTTGGTGCCATCAGCCAGTTGCGCGTTCTTTCGCGGCTGGCCATACAAAATCTGGACCAATCAGATTCCGAGAAACTTATTTATCCCTGTCTGCACCAAACCCTCATTACTCGGGAAAACTTATGAATTAATGTAGAGTCAGCCTTCGGCTGAATAATAGATATTTTTTTATAATTCTTTAAAATTATAAAAAGAAATATAATATAAAAATATATTTAAACTTAAACGTATTAATATTTATAAATTATTAAAGTTAAATAATTATAACTCGGTTAATTATTATTAGTAATTATTATATAATAATATATTTTATACTAAGAATTAAGATTTTTAAGTTATTTTAATATTCTTTTTAAGTATATATATTAGCCTTAAGAGATTTATTTAAGTATTTTCAAAATTTAATATAATTTAAATATTTATTACCTCTTAGGAGGTAAAGCTTTATTAAGTTAATATTATTATAATTAGCTGCCTTAATTATAGCCTAACCCTAGCTATATATATACTAGCTAAAAAGCCTTACTTTTAGTTAGCCTTAATTATTACGACCCCAACAGTTTCATCACGTGTACCCCACATTTTCCACCAATCACCACATCTCCTGTTGAAGACGATCAGCGCCAAGGCTCCACGATCATAGCTGATCCACCACGATCAGTACTGATCCGCTTGGATCATTACCGATCCTTTGACAACCTCAGTGATCCTCCCAGATTACCTTTAGTATATAGATTACATTTATTTGCACTTTTATAGATTCTAGCTCACCAGCTATTAATAAAACTTCATTATATTGATTAAGCCTAACACGCATTGAATCTACCATTAAGAGACGTGACACTTCGACAAGCTCAGCATCACGCCCTACGCAATCTGCCAACAATAAACCTAGCACGGCTTAGTTTATCCACAGTTGGAAACCAACCGTCACATTAATCGCCTGCTATTTAGGGGACTTGGGCAAGCAGTTGCGATGCTGATACTCTTTGACTCAAGCAAATGATGATCAGCTACGATTCACTAGTTACCAGGTAGACTACGAATGCATACAGCTCATAGATGACGATTCCAAACCTCGGCTCATTCTCTGAAACCTGATTTAATTTATGCGTTTTGAACGCCAGGCCACGGAGGAGTCTCGCCTCCTAAGCCTTCCAAGCTGGTGAGGTCAGCTATGAAATCGAGATAGCTATCGTCCAGCAACGCCTGGGAAGACGCTGGCACCGATTGCGGTGTCGCCTTAATTAGGCTGCCACAAAGTCAGACCGCACTCACATTAAATGCTCACAGGTAGAGTTTATACCGACTTTTTCGCAGATCCGTAGTATGCATTGCAAGAATTCCGCTGCTCGACAGGTTGCTAGATACTCAGGGGCGAGTTACGGAAGTGTCTGGGCGGCAAGCATAATACAATATTTTTGTTCAACCGTGGACTTTTAAAGCTGTAGCTGACCTTCATAATCATGAGACCTAAGTGGAGATGATGGCGAAGCAAGCCACGGTGGTGTTTAAAGACTGGCATCACATAAGAGGTCGGGTTGTAGAGCTGGTGATGCCGACGTACTGAGATACATCATGGTCCGGAACGAGTTGGCCGTATTCAAATGAGTTGGCTAATTCTATGACTGCTGCGGATGAAGTAGGAGATATACCAAGGCTGGGTTGGCAAGTGACCGTGGTGTGTCTGCCTTTACTTGAGCCAGTAAATTATGCTGGGAGCCTTATATAAAAGTCAAATTAGAAATAGCTCGCTTTGGAGGGAACCTTTAATAGTGCTATAATTAACTCAGTTAGCCGAAGGAGGGGAAACATCTCCATTGGCGTTGACGTGGACTCCATCATCCAAGCCAGGAACCTGCTCACTTCCTACCACGGTGATCTCTGTATACGGCGGTGGTACAACCCAAATCAGATCAAACCTATCGCCAGGATACCTCACCTCGCCAGTCCACCCAGTCGCTGCTGCGTAGCCCTGGATACCAATCGCCTTGGCAATACCTTCAAGAGAGTGATGCTCCCAGCAAAGCAGTACATTTCCTGGACCCTTAAAGGACAAAGCTTCGCTTGCAGCTCCGGCGTAATCATCCCTTTCAATCTTTTTGTGGACCTTTAACCCGAGCGCATCTGCCAACGGCTTCACAGTATCATAAGGGCGCTGACGACCGCCGCCTACTTCAATTAGAACGTTGCCAAAGGAAGATATAATCGGAGGCACTAACCGTGGTGAGGATGCTCTGCCATGATGTATCCAATATTATAGGACGAATTCTGTCCAAAGACGGCAGAGAGATCATTTGCGCGCTCTTGGCCTTCAGCAGATAATCCATCTGGTTCTTCCCCATGGACTTCATCGGGCTTTTCTCCATGTCGGATCATGTAAATAGTAGGTTTTGTCTGCTAACGCGTAAGCATTTAGTTCTGGCGAGCGGAATGTAAGGGGACTGACTGATGTTTCGGAAGACATCTTGTCAAGACTAAATGATTGTGTGTGATTGTTCTAGAAGTTCAATGGATTTAAAGCAGCCTAAGAGTTAGGAGAGAAATGCCTGAGGATCGGATTGTATAATTTACGGAAGGAAATACGAGCAGAGCGACAATAGGGCTATATATAAGGAGCAAGATTGAAAACGCCAATTACTATTGCGGTCTAGACTTGCGCACAAAAGGGTCAGAGCGGTGTTGCACGAATAAAACACACAGATGAGCTGAACTTTGTCTCAGCCAGCCTACACATTTGTGTGTGGCGATATGGCTGGCTGAAAGTCTCTCTGGGGAGCTAGCTACGGCAGCCCGGCATTCCTTC